>NC_133112.1:24960824-25057997 GCF_022965805.1 Primulina eburnea
CTGTGTTCCTATCGACGTAGCTACAACTGGACGTAAGTTTTGCTACGTTTTGATATGTTTTCAAAATTATGGTATTGTCAGAATCTGATATGATTCATATATGATGTTCTTGTCATGTTAGACATCGTATAATTGAAAACCAGCTGAGGAACAATACCATATGAAATTGTTATGAATTTCGGAGTTGATATGATATCAGGACTGGGGTATTATCGAATATGAGATATTAGAATTAATATCTGATTGATATGGTATTGTTGGGTATATTGATATTAACCGTTATGCCATCGATATCGAATTAGGTTAGTATTGAGCAGAAACGAATTTGATTCGAATGATGTATTGATATTATACTCTCTCGATATTGTCATGTCAGATTGAGTAATTGACAGGCTTTGGGTTCGAGACTTCGACAGAGTCAGAATATCAGAAAGAAGGTATAAATTAATGTTGAGTTGGGATTGCACAACTCGAGTGAGGTTTGACTCGCGTATCCCTAAATCACATACTTTCATTTATTGCATTGATATTTGCAATTGATGTGACTTATGATCGTAGGCTATGGAGTTATAGCTAATGTATGATAAGATTTATTTGTAGTCTATTGAATTATAGCTACTGCATGTAATGACTGCTGATTCGCAGTCATTGATTGATTTGCTTAGATACTGACTGTATGTATTGATTACTGAGTCGTTGAGTCATAGGCTGATTCGCCAGTCACCGGCTGATTCGTCGGGTTATTGACTGATTCGTCCATTATAGGCTGATTCGCCTAGTCAACCGGCTGATTCGTCTGGTGGTTGACTGATTCGTCTAAACTTAAGCTGATTCGCTTAATTACAAGGCTGAGTTGTCTGATTATTGGCTGATTCGCCTAATTACTGGCTGATTCGTCAGGTTATTGACTGAGTCGTCAATTCTGCGGCTGATTCGCCCAGACACTGGAGATATTAATTATATCGATGCCGTTGAGGGATTGATTCATATTCCTATCGACTGAGATTCGATATAATACCTATATCCAGCATCGGGATCCCTAGGATAGAGTTGAGTCGAGTCTGAGACGACGCGTCAGTGGAGTCGAGTCTGAGACGACGCGTCCGGTTGAGTTGAGTCTGATATGACATGTTGATTTACATTGTTTATGCCATTCATGATTATTGAATGTTTGATATGAATTTATGTTCTGATTTGAGACATGTTATGAATACTTCTTATATATGCTTTCGTATATGCTTTTATATGACTGCATGTTTACATTGTTTATACTGGGATATTTATATCGCACCGGAGTTATCCGGCTGTTATCTGTTTGTATGTGTGCATGACAACAAGGTGTGGCTGGATCAGGTCAAGAAGAGGATGAGAGAAGATTAGATAGCGTGGAGATCCGGGCTTCGAAGCAACATAGGATTCAGCACTGATATGTAGTTGAACCTAGTTGAATTCTTGTAGATAACGCAAGATTTGTATGTTCATGTTTAATATGTAATTTGAGTAAATTACATTACGTTCCGCTTTGTATTTTAAAAAAAAAATTTAGACCCTGTTTTATAATTGATTAATTAGTCCCAAACATGATTAAGAACTTGATTAGCGTCCGGGTCCCCACACTTGAGGATGTCTTTCACAGCTTTCCAGTGTGGAAGACCAGGGTTCGATTGATATCTACTCACTACACTTAGTGCGAAAGCCACGTCAAGACGTGTAGATATCATCCCATACATGATGCTACCAATTGCCGAAGCATACGGAATGCATGTCATCGCCACTATCTCTGCATCAGTCTTGGGAGACAGACTTGGATAGGGACACGCCATGACACATTGGTAGATGTCCTCCCTTGGACTCATCCATCGAGAACGACTTCACGATAGTATCAATGTATGTGGACTGGGTGACACTACAAGAAATATGGCTTTCAACAACACATCAAAGACAACGGTTTTTACAAAAAACCGTTGTGGTATGTCATTTAACAACGGTTTGTCCTGAAACCGTTGTCGTAGGCTTAAAAAACCCGCTAAAAGACAACAGTTTCTTAAAAACCGTTGTCGTTGATATGTCTACGAAAACGGTTTTAAAAACCGTTGTCTATGACCGTGTTTTTTATGGTCTACCACAACGGTTTTTAAAACCGTTGTCATAGCCCACAAAAAACAGCTCAACGACAACGGTTTTTAAACCCGTTGTCGTTGTGCGTGTTTTTCTTAGCTACGACAACGGTTTTTAAAAACCGTTTCGTTGAGCGTGTTTTTTTTGGGCTACGACAACGGTTTTTAGAAACCGTTGTCTTTGAGTTTTTTTTTTTTGGGATAAAACAAAATTTAGCGACGGTTTTTATTCAAATTCCGTCGCCGATCTACATTTGGCGACGCTTTTATATAACCCGCTAATGTATCGTGTTTTAAAGTAAACAAGAAGACAAATCCATATTTAGCGACGGCATTTCTAGATCCGTCGCTAAATATTGCGACATGTTTAAATAAAACCGTCGCCGATCTAAATTTCGCGACGGGTTTATCAAAACCGTTGTCTATTAGCGTGTTTTCTTGGTCTACGACAACGGTTTTTAAAACCGTTGTCTATTAGCGTGTTTTTTTTGGCCTACGACAACGGTTTTTCATAACCGTTGTCTATTAGCTTGTTTTTTTGGGCAACGACAACGGTTTTTAAAAACCGTTGTCGTAGAATTTTTTAAAATAATTTGTAGTATTTGCGTGTATTTTTTAACAACGGTTCTTAGTCGATTCAGCCGCCACTAAGAAGGATATAGGCCGCTCGAGTTAGAGACTAGTATCTGCGATGTGAGTACCATGTTTCATTGGTAGGGGACATTGTGATGTCCGAACATGCAGATAGGTGCTCCTGTAGAGTGCACTGAACAACCCTCCATAAAAGGACTTTCCAAGTGGTTCTCACTTATCGAGTGGAAAAGTCCTGGTTTATGGTTGTACAGAATTAGTCCTTATGACCCGGGACAACATTGAGACTCTATGTGCTAGAATTACACTTTGACTTGTTTACCGACTCTCATGGGGTCATCAGGTGCAAGGTTGGGTGTTCTGTCGAAACACATAGTAGTCGATGCATTGTATCGGGGATTCACCGCTTACCTTGGGTATGGATATCCTATGTGTTATATGTGTATGTAGATCGAAATCTCTGGCCAGAGTATGGTTGTAATTATGAAAGGGGTTTCATAGATTACACCATCGATGCAACTACGACATGACACATAGTATCGATTCATTGACAACTCTCGATAAACCAATGGTTGTCGAATCGATCGGGATATATGAGTTGAGAGGGACCGTACTGTACGCTAACCATAATTGAATGGTTCTTGCAGGCACTATCATTTGATACCTAGGGAATCATGTAAGCGATGCTGCTAGGCGTTTAACATGATTGGTTGGGTACTATCAGACTTGAGTTCTGACGTTCTTGTTATCAGGTGTTGATAAGTAAGAATGGAGCAATTGGGGTATGCTCGTATAAGGACATGTTTAGTCCGAATCACATGGAGATGTGAACCCACGGCTAGTCGTATCAATGAACCATTGAGGGCCACACAAGTGCTAGCTTTCTAGATCCCGTTGAGAAGTAAAATAGTTCAATGTGTTGAACGGCTTATAAAGGGTTATAAGTGTAAAGAAAATTACGAAGTATGACTTCTATAAAGGAGAAAATAGTTCAATGTGTTGAACGACTTATAAATGAGTTTATAAGTGTAAAGAAAAATAGAAGTATGACTTCTATGAGAGACATGTAAATTTTGATTTATGGAAGTGTTCCTAAATAAATTTGGCCAAGAGAATATGTAATGAAATTGTGATTTTCATAAACATTATTATGGACTAAATCAAATAATTCAAGGTTGAATTAATTAGACACCTAGTGGACCTAGTAGAGTCCAATAATTAACTTAATTCAAGTGTTGGATTAATTAAATAATATTGAGTCTTGTAGAGCTCAATTAAAATAATTATTTAAACTAGTGGGACTTGAGTAATTCAAGTAATATTTAATTTGTTTCAAATATGTTTGAGATAATTAAATTTAGTCTATGGTTTTTTATTGATAGAAAACTATATATATGAATGCATGGGAGGTGAAGAGTTGGGGATTACTTTGACTAAAATATTGGCATGGCATGCACTTTTTGGATCAACTTTTTGCAACCCCAAGAGAACTCTTCCCCTCCTCCATTCCACTCCATATGGCCGAATATTGCTTCTTTCTCTCCCAAGTTTTTTCCTCCATTTTTTTGTGTTCTTGAATTGTTTAAGAACACACACTTCTCTTTGAAAAATCCTCACATTTTTCTAGTGCAAATTGTGAGGGGATCTACCTAGTTGGTGGTGGGCCTAATTTGAACGAAAGATTCAAGAAGAAAGGAGGAGAGCTTGTAGATTCATCTTCCATTCAAGAGCTTTGTTGTTCAACAACAAAGTTGGAGCCACAATCAACTTTTTAAAGTTGATAGGTACATTTCTTTAACATCATATGTATGGTTTGATTTTGTAAATATTACACAAGATTTATATAATGGTGGCCGAAATTTTATGTCAAAAATTCGATTTTTGTGCTTCCGTTGCGCTTTCCGGCCACCGTAACCGGTCCGATTTCAGACGGTACGTCTTATTCCTAGACTTCGGTCCTGTCTGTATCAAATGTCTACAAACGGAGGAAGTCTGCCCCTATGCGTCGATACCAACGAACATCTAGAAATTTGGCAAATCTGCCAATGACTCTTCTATCTTAAATGTTGGAATATAAATCTATAAACAAAGCATAATCATCATAAAATATAAACAACACTCTAGTATGTGATTTTGTTGGTAAACTCAAATTGAATCTCATTTGAGTTGTGTCTTCCCAAAACAAAACATGAATTATACCTTTGTCTTTCCCGGTCTGACGAAGGCGAAGTCTTGTATTCCAATCTGTCCATACCCAGTCTGGCAATGACAATCGTGTAAATACAATATCAATATGTAATTAAATTCAAAACCTATTCTGATCAATACTCAAATCAGTAATAATCTGATCCATATCTGAACAAGGTACAATCTAATTCATATCAAAGATATCACAATACAATCGAAATCATTACCGAATCTGATCAATCTCAATCAACTGATGTTTCGATGGCATAACAATACAGTCTCGATACTCCCGTCAATCTCAACATCACAGATATAATACCACGAGTCATAATCGGAATTAATATAACTCATAATCAATAACAATACAACTCTGATATCGAATATCAATCAAATCAACTCCGAAAATCATAACAATTGTGTAATAGCCGAGCTCGGTGTACGTTACGGTTTAAGCTTTATTGTGTTTATTCGGTTTTATGATTTAGATGTTTAGAGTTGTGTTTTGGGCCATAGTATTATTGGTTATTGTTGTCTTGAGGTATTAGATGTTGTTGGTTGTTCGTTTCAGTGTTTCGGTTCGATTTTCAGTTGCCTGGTTTGTTCTTGGCCGAAGTGGTACCGCACCTGCACCCTTGCAAGGACCCGCACCCGCGGTTCATTTATGTTGGATTTTGATGGTTTTACCGTGAGGACACCGCACCCGCGGCAGTGTAAGCACCGCACCCGCGGTGAGACCGCACCCGCGGTAATTGTAGCACCGCACCCGCGGTCATCGTGCATGGGAATTTTGTTGGAATGCGTGAGCTTAGCGCACCCGCGGTGCTTGTGTGACCGCACCCGCGTGTGTAAGTATGGGCGAGATATTTAGTACCTTTTTGATTGAGTTGACTTCATTTCTACCTTATCTTCTTTTCATTTCGAGATTTCCCTCTCTAGTTCCAAGGGTTTTCTACCATTTCTTTCATTTCCTATCTTCAATCCAAGCTTATTTTCGACGATTCGACTTGAGATCGACGTTCTCCTTGGTGTTGGGAAGCTTAGGTAAGTTTTGGTGCAATTCTATCATGGTTTTGGATATGAGATGTTATAGGGTGATGTTATTGTTGGTTAATGGATTGTTTGACTTGTATTTTTGGATATAGAGTTGATATTGGTGTTATTATGGATTATTGTTGTAGGTGGTGTACCAAGAGTATAGTTTGGAGGTGTTCTATTGGTTTGTAAGTGGAATTTCATCCTTTTGCTCACATGATGATATATGTATTGTGTTTTAAAGGTTTCAAAGTGTTATTCCCTTCCATTGATCCATTGTTATGTATTGATTTCATTGATTATCTATTGGAGGCATTGTATGTCTCACTATTGTTAAAAAGGGAATACAAAAGATAGAGATTGCGAAACGACGGCTTTAAATGCTATTCAGAGTTCAAATGTTTTATTGGATTGATTAATCATAGTCAGAGCATTGCATGCAATTAGTTGATCAACGACCATAGGCTTTTATCCCTCACAGTTATCGATTTATATCGATGGGATATTTGCAACCACAGACAGAGATACTATTGATATCAATCCAACCAGAGAAAAGAGAAATACCATCGTATTGCTATCTATTGCTATTGCTATTGCTACAGTTATTGCTACAGTATTCATGTTTTAGAGTGATGGTATTTATGATTTCAAAGTCATGTTTTACAGAGTATACTATGTATCATTGCTATGTAGAGTTCCACTTGCTGAGATTATTCTCATTTCAGTTATTTTCATGTGATGCAGATCAGAGTGGAGGCCCGGGACGTTGACTGTGGATAGGGGTCATATGCATACACCGTTGGAAGGAAGATTATTTTGCAAATATTTTGGGACATGATCATAAGAATGATTGTTTTGTATTTTGTATATCATTGAATGATCATGTATTTATTTTGTAAACATTTTATGAAATGTATTTTGAAACTCCTTCCATATTTTAAAGAAAAATTTATTTCCGCTGCGTATTTTTATCGTTACGGGTCAGGGTGTCACATTTAGTGGTATCAGAGCGGTGTTCTTCGGACCAATGCATATGACTTCGTCTACTTTCAACTGTCCGGGTATGTTTTCTTGCATCTATCCATTGTTATCTATTGATTGGTGTCTTGTGAGCAATTGTAGAGTATGCCACCTAAGAGGAAAGCAAGTAGAGGGTGAGGATAGTTCTTCCTCTAGAGTTGTCGACGAGTTCGGCAAGTTGCTTAAGGAGCAGGCTAAAGTGCATAGCGAGCAGATTCAGCAGCTCATTCGTATGCAAGGAACTGGACAGGGTAGAGGCCAAGTAAGATGTCAGGTTGCACAGGCTGTTGGCACTGATGCGTCTTTTCTGCTTTCAAGAGAATGGATCCACCGGAATTCGCATGTAGCACCGATCCTCTAGTTGCTGTCGAGTGGGTCAAGGCTTTAGAGGCGATCTTCGATCATCTCCAGTACGAGGACAAAGACAGGATCAGCTGTGCTGTTTCATGTTGGTTAAGGCTGCCGCATTTGGTGGAATGCGACGAAGGTTGGTGTGAATGTTGCGACACTGAAGTGGTCAGAGTTCACTGACCTGTTCTATGACAAGTATTTCCCCGATGCACTTCGAGCGAGGAAGGTTACGGAGTTCTTGGAGCTTCGTCAGGGGAGCTTGGATGTTGGTGAGTACATTCTGAAGTTTGAGGAGGGTTGCTTGTTTGCTCCTTACATTGCTTCCAATGACAAGGATAAAGGCGCTCATTTCATTCGAGGCCTTAGAGCAGAGATTCGTCGTGATATCAACATGTCCAAGGCTGTTACTTTCAAGGAGATCGTGTCCAAAGCTTTGTTGGCCGAGCAGGATGAGAAGGACATCTCCAGGGAGAGGCAAGAGATGGCAACAAGCTATTGCTCAGAGAGGCCAGGGTTCTAATCAGAGGGGCATGGATCGTTTCAATGGACAAGGGCAAGATGGAGCCGAGTCCCTAGACCACCGCCAGTTCCAGTTGATCCCGAGAAGCCACTGTGTCCTAAGTGTGGCAAGCATCATCGAGGAGAGTGCAGACTTGGCACTCATACTTGTTACCGTTGTGGCACGACAGGCCACGTTGCCTGAAATTGTCCACGAGGAGCTAACCAAGGGAAGGTGCAGGGTCGTATCTTTGCGATGACGAAGGAAGGTATTAATCATGATTCTTCATTGATCTCTAGTACTATTTTGATTTCAGGCAGAGTAGCTACGACTTTGGTAGATACTGGTGCTACTGATTATTTTATGTCTGATTTGTTTTTGTGATCGTTGGTTATAGTTCCTTCTGTTCTTCCCCTCCAGCTTAGTGTTGTTTTGCCTTCGGGGGTCGTGTTGTGCCCGACGTCGATTGTGTTTGCGTGCCCTGTTCGTATCGAGGAGCGAGTTGTCTTCGCTGATTTGATTGTTATTCCTATGGTTGCTTTCGATGTTATTCTTGGCATGGATTGGCTTTCGACTTACCGTGCAGTTATCGATTGTGTTGCTAAGAAGGTGACTTTTGCAGATGATGGCCAGGGAGGAGTTCTCGCCAGCTCAGGTACTTCGCTGGTCCTTCCTTTTATTTCTTGTCTTGAGGCTGAGAGATTGCTGTGTAGAGGTTGCGATGGGTTTCTTGCTTCTATTGTGGATGTGGATAGACTGATTAATTTGAATATAGATGATATTGATGTTGTGAGGGAGTTTGCTGATGTGTTTGAGGATGATGTTCCGGGTTTGCCGCCGGACAGAGATGTTGAGTTTTCGATCGATTTAGCTCCAGGTACGGTTCCTATCTCTAAGGCTCCGTACAGGATGGCCCCTACTGAGATGAAGGAGTTGAAGATTCAGTTGGAGGATCTTTTAGACAAGGGTTTTATTCGTCCGAGTTCTTCGCCTTGGGGAGCTCCGGTTCTTTTTGTTAAGAAGAAGGATGGATCTTTGCGGCTGTGTATCGATTACAGGGAGCTCAACAAAGTGACTGTCAAGAACAAGTATCCGTTGCCTCGGATAGATGATTTGTTTGATCAGCTCCATGGTGCCACTGTATTTTCGAAGATTGATCTTCGGTCTGGCTATTATCAGTTGAAGGTTAGGGAGTCCGATATCCCTAAGACGGCTTTCAGGACCAGGTATGGTCATTTTGAGTTTCTTGTGATGTCGTTTGGTTTGACCAATGCCCCTTCAGTCTTCATGGACCTGATGAACCGTGTGTTCAAGCCCTATCTGGATAGCTTCGTCATTGTCTTCATTGACGACATCTTGATCTATTCCAAGACCAGAGAGCTTCATGCAGAGCATCTCAGAGTGGTTCTTCAGTTGTTGCGAGAGAAGAGGTTGTTTGCCAAGTTGAAGAAGTGTGAATTTTGGCTGGATCAGATTTCTTTTCTAGGCCATGTCGTTTCGAAGGATGGCATTGATGTTGATCCGATGAAGATAGAGGCGATTCAGAAATGGCCTATTCCTACCACTGTCTCAGAGGTACGCAGTTTCCTTGGTTTGGCGGGTTATTATCGTCGTTTCATTTCAGATTTCTCCAAGATTGCCCTGCCATTGTCCAATTTGAAGAGGAAGGCTGTGAAGTTCGAGTGGTCTATCGATTGCCAGAGTGCATTTCAGGAGTTGAAGGACAGGTTGACGACAGCTCCTGTTCTTTCTTTGCCTAGTGGTTCCGAGGATTTTGTGGTCTATACTGATGCGTCGAAGAGAGGCCTTGGTGCAGTGCTGATGCAGCGAGGTAAGGTCATTGCTTATGCTTCTCGTCAGTTGAAAGACTATGAGAAGAATTATCCGATGCATGATTTGGAGCTAGCAGCTGTGGTTTTCGCCCTGAAGATTTGGAGACATTATCTGTATGGCGAAAAGTGTGATATCTTCACGGACCACAAGAGTTTGAAGTATCTGTTTTCTCAGAAAGAGCTCAACATGAGGCAGAGGAGGTGGTTAGAGCTGGTCAAAGATTATGATGTGACTATCATTTACCACCCAGGGAAGGCGAACGTTGTGGCTGATGCTTTGAGTCGTAAATCGAGTTCTTCATTGAGTTCTTTGATTCAGAGGCCATTGTTGATGGATTTGCAGAGAGAGGAGATTGATCTGGTGATTCCAGGTACCATTGCTCGTCTTTCAGCGTTGGTTATTCGATCTACTTTGACGGACAGGATCCGTAGAGAGCAGACTGTCGATGTGCAGTTGCTAGAGTTGAGAGCTAGAGCTGAGGAGAGGGGTAATTTAGAGTTTGGTTTGAATGGTGATGGATTGGTGACTTTCAGAGGCCGTATCTGTGTTCCTATTGGCGATGATATTCGGCGAGATGTCTTGACAGAGGCTCATACTGCACCATATTCGATTCATCCAGGCAGTACGAAGATGTATCAGGATCTTCGTCGACTCTACTGGTGGCCAGGTATGAAGAAAGATATTGCTTTGTTCATTTCTCAGTGCCTTATTTGTCAGCAGGTGAAGATTGAGCACCAGAGACCTGCTGGGACATTGCTATCATTGCCGATTCCTCAGTGGAAGTGGGAGCATATTACGATGGATTTCGTGACTGGTCTTCCCAGAGTGCAGAAAGGTTATAATTCCATTTGGGTCATTGTTGATCGGTTAACTAAGTCAGCGCACTTTCTCCCAGTCAAGACGACGTACTCCATGAAGCAGTATGCCGAGGATTACATTGCAGAGATAGTTAGACTTAACGGTGTCCCTGTGTCGATCGTGTCTGATCGTGACCCCAGATTTACCTCCGAGTTTTGGAAGAGTCTGCATAGAGCTATGGGTTCTCGGTTAGCGTTCAGTACAGCTTATCATCCTCAGAGCGACGGTCAGTCAGAGAGATTCATTCAGATTTTAGAGGACTTGCTCAGAGCTTGTACTATTGACTATTCTGGTAGCTGGGATTCTAAATTGCCTCTTGTGGAGTTCACGTACAACAATAGCTACCAGGCGTCGATTGGGATGGCACCGTATGAGGCACTTTATGGCAGGAAGTGCAGATCGCCTTTGTATTGGGATGAGGTTGGCGAGAGAAAGATGTTGGGTCCCGAGTTGGTCCAGCAGACAGCCGATGTTGTTACTGTGATCAGAGAGAGGATGAAGACAGCACAGTCCAGACAGAAGAGCTATGCAGATGTTCGTCGCAGACCTTTGCAGTTTGAGGTTGGCGATCATGTATTTCTGAAGATTGCACCTCTCAAGGGTGTGATGAGATTTGGCAAGAAGGGTAAGTTGAGTCCGACATTCATTGGTCCTTTTGAGATCTTGGACAGAGTTGGGGACCGAGCCTACAGATTAGCCCTACCGCCCGATCTTGACAGAGTCCATAATGTGTTTCACGTATCGATGCTCAGGAAGTATATTGCGAATCCTTCCCATGTTCTTCGCCACGAGCCATTGGACTTGACGCCGAATTTGACTTACCAAGAGATTCCGATTCAGATTCTGGATCGCACAGTTAGAGTATTGAGGAACAAAGAGATCAGCATCGTTAAAGTCCTTTGGAGGAACCATTTGATCGAAGAGGCTACGTGGGAACCAGAGGATGAGATGAGAGAGAAGTATCCTGAGTTGTTCGTGCAGTGACGTCAATTTCGCGGACGAAATTCCTCTAAGGAGGGGAGATTGTAATAGCCGAGACCGGTGTACGGTACGGTTTAAGCTTTATTGTGTTTATTGGGTTTTATGATTTAGATGTTTAGAGTTGTGTTTTGGGCCATAGTATTATTGGTTATTGTTGTCTTGAGGTATTAGATGTTGTTGGTTGTTCGTTTCAGTGTTTCGGTTCGATTTTCAGTTGCCTTGGTTTGTTCATGGCCGAAGTGGTACCGCACCCGCACCCTTGCAAGGACCGCACCCGCGGTCATTTATGTTGGATTTTGATGGTTTTACCGTGAGGACACCGCACCCGCGGCAGTGTAAGCACCGCACCCGCGGTAATTGTAGCACCGCACCCGGGGTCATCGTGCATGGGAATTTTGTTGGAATGCCGTGAGCTTAGCGCACCCGCGGTGCTTGTGTGACCGCACCCGCGGTGTAAGTATGGGCGAGATATTTAGTACCTTTTTGATTGAGTTGACTTCATTTCTACCTTATCTTCTTTTCATTTTCGAGATTTCCTCTCTAGTTCCAAGGGTTTTCACCATTTCTTACATTTCCTATCTTCAATCCAAGCTTCTTTTCGACGATTCGACTTGAGATCGACGTTCTCCCTTGGTGTTGGGAAGCTTAGGTAAGTTTTTGGTGCGATTCTATCATGGTTTTGGATATGAGATGTTATAGGGTGATGTTATTGTTGGTTTAATGGATTGTTTGACTTGTATTTTTGGATATAGAGTTGATATTGGTGTTATTTATGGATTATTGTTGTAGGTGGTGTACCAAGAGTATAGTTTGGAGGTGTTCTATTGGTTTGTAAGTGGAATTTCATCCTTTTGCTCACATGATGATATATGTATTGTGTTTTAAAGGTTTCAAAGTGTTATTCCCTTCCATTGATCCATTGTTATGTATTGATTATCTATTGGAGGCATTGTATGTCTCACTATTGTTAAAAAGGGAATACAAAAGATAGAGATTGCGAAACGACGGCTTTAAATGCTATTCAGAGTTCAAATGTTTTATTGGATTTATTAATCATAGTCAGAGCATTGCATGCAATTAGTTGATCAACGACCATAGGCTTTTATCCCTCACAGTTATCGATTTATATCGATGGGATATTTGCAACCACATACAGAGATACTATTGATATCAATCCAACCAGAGAAAAGAGAAATACCATCGTATTGCTATCTATTGCTATTGCTATTGCTACAGTTATTGCTACAGTATTCATGTTTTAGAGTTGATGGTATTTATGATTTCAAAGTCATGTTTTACAGAGTATACTATGTATCATTTCTATGTAGAGTTCCACTTGCTGAGATTTATTCTCATTTCAGTTATTTTCATGTGATGCAGATCAGAGTGGAGGCCCGGGACGTTGACTGTGGATAGGGGTCATATGCATACACCGTTGGAAGGAAGATTATTTTGCAAATATTTTGGGACATGATCATAAGAATGATTGTTTTGTATTTTGTATATCATTTGAATGATCATGTATTTATTTTGTAAACATTTTTATGAAATGTATTTTTGAAACTCCTTCCATATTTTAAAGAAAAATTTATTTCCTCTGCGTATTTTTATCGTTACGGGTCAGGGTGTCACATTTAGACTAGCTCAATTGGTACCAGGATTGTGCTAAGTACCTATATATCCATGTGATCTTGGGTTCGATCTTGGGGAGGCACAAACTTAAGTTCATGGGCTTAAGAGTTCTATGAGTAACCCATACGATGCCTATGGAAAGCCCGTGAGTGACACCACAGGGTGGGCAAGCCCACTGGGCCTACGGGCCAAGTCACAAGATCGGGATAGCCTTGGGTCGATTGGGGCAGTGGGCCGTATGGGCGGTCCACTGGGCCTGTAATGGGTCGTTACAAATTGAATAACCAGTCTATTCTTTAATCTGACTTCAATTATACAATGTCTACTATAACAGAAACATCATATCTGGTTCATATTTAATTCTGAAAATATCATCATTTCAAATCATCTCAAAACGTAATAAAACTTACGTCCTTGCAAAGCTATCAAAGAGAGGAACACAATTCTGCGTTTGGATTCAAATTCTGATTAACGGATCTTGTAAAATCAAGAATTTAACATACGATGAAGTTTGAAGGATTTCTTCTGAATTTGTCTCGTTCCTGCTGTCTTTTTGAAGTAAACCGAGATGGATACACACATATATATTTATAACTCAATTTCATGTAAAACATGTGGCTTATTTTTCATGCTGCACGTCGCACCGCAGGTGCGCTCACCTTTACACCGCGGGTGCGCTCAGGTCACGGCATCCCATCCCATTTTCCATAATCTTGACCGCGGGTGCGGTATCCTTACTGTAAAATATCACAACCTACTTCCACTCAACCGCGGGTGCGGTCTTCTTCTTGGCGCGGGTGCGGTGTCACCATTTCAAAATATTCAATTTTGCAACATCGTTTCTCCCCGTCTGTTCTTGCGTTCCTTATTCATAATATAATTCAATTCAAAAGTATCAAACTCAAATCTCGGGCCTTACAAAAGGCCTAGCGCATATGCGCCGAGTAGGGCGCGCATATGCGCGAGTCACCGTGAAGACACGCGCCGAGACTTAAGGTCTCGCGCATATGCGCCGGTTGATGTCGCGCATATGCGCGAGACGTGCAATGCCTAGATCGAGCCACCTAGCCTTCACATGCATGATATATATATATATATATATATATATATATATATATATATATATATATATATATATATATATATATATATATTGTTAGAGTAGGTGCACGTCGAGCCAAGTGTTGGCCGACTGTTCACAATGAAACTCTTTGTATAAACGATCTTTATTTTAATAATATTTCAATTTATTAATTTGGCGCATCTTTATCTTTATACCCATGCTTGTTGCATAGATAAAGTCCTTGAATATACAAATAGTAGAAAGAATATGAGATGCTCATATGATGAGTATCATGAAACTCATATTTGGAATACTGTATATTCTAAACCGTTCCTAGTCGATTCAGCCGCCACTAAGAAGGATAAAGGCCGCTCGAGTTAGAGACTAGTATCTGCGATGTGAGTACCATGTTTCATTGGTAGGGGACATTGTGATGTCCGAGCATGCAGATAGGTGCTCCTGGTAGAGTGCACTGAACAACCCTCTATAAAGGACTTTCCAAGTGGTTCTCACTTATCGAGTGGAAAAGTCCTAGTTTATGGTTGTACACCATTAGTCCTTATGACCCGGGACAACATTGAGACTCTATATGCTAGCGTTTCACTTTGACTTGTTTACCGACTCTTATGGGGTCATCAGGTGGCAAGGTTGGGTGTTACGGCGAAACATATAGGAGTCGATGCATTGTAGCCGGGGATTCACCGCTTACCTACGGGTATGGATATCCTATGTGTTTTTCATGTATGTGTGGGTTGAAATCTCTGATCAGAGTATGGTGGTAATTATGAAAGGGGTTTCATAGATTACACCATCGATGCAACCACAACATGACACATAGTATCGATTCATTGACAACTCTCGATAGACCAATAGTTGTCGAGTCGGTCGGGATATATGAGTTGAAGGGACCGTACTGTACGCTAACCATAATTGAATGGTTCTTGCAGGCACTATCATGTGATACCTAGGGAATCACGTAAGCGATGCTGCTAGGCGTTTAACGTGATTGGTTGGGTGCTATCAGACTTGAGTTCTGACGTTCTTACTATCAAGGAGTTGATAAGTGAGAATGGAGCAATTGGGGTATGCTCGAATAAGGACATGTTTAGTCCGAATCACATGGAGATGTGAACCCACGGCTAGTTGTATCAATGAACCATTGAGGGCCACACAAGTACTTGCTTTGTAAATCCCGAAGAGAAGTAAAAAAATAGTTCAAGGTGTTGAACGGCTTATAAATGTGTTTATAAGCGTAAAGAAAAATAGAAGTATGACTTCTATGAGAGAAATATAAATTTTAATTTATGGAAGTGTTCCTAAGATTAAAATTTGGCCAAATAAATAATGTAGTTGAAAATTGTGATTTTCATAAACATTGTTGTGGACTAAATTAAATTAATTCAAGTGTTGAATTAATTAAACACTAGTAGACCTAGTAGAGTCTAAATAATTAAATTAATTCAAGTGTTGAATTAATTAAATAATATTGAGTCTTGTAGAGCTCAATTTAAATAATTATTTAACTAGTGGAACTTGAGTAAAATCAAGTAATATTTAATTTATCTCAAATGTGTTTGAGATAATAAAATTTAGTCTATGGTTTTTGATGTGTTAAAAACCATATAATATATAAGTGAGACATGTAGGGATTGCATGCTTGGGAGGTGAAGAGCCTTGATTACTTTTTATTAAAATATTCAAAAGGCATGCAACTTTTGGGGAACAACTTTTGTAACACCCAAGGCTAATCTTCCCACTCCCACTCACCTCACTTTGGCCGAAAACTTGAGGGGATTTCTCTCACATTTTTCTTCCTTTTTGTTCTTCATTTTCTTGGAGCAAAAATCATTCTCTTTGAAAAATCCTTGAGTTTTTCTAGTGCAAAACTTGAGGGGATTTACATAGCTAAGTGGTGGGCCTTATTCTTGAAGGGGAATAAGAAGGAGCTTGTAGATTTGTCTACCAAAGAAGAGCTAAAGTATTCATACTTTAGTTGGAGCCATTTCATCAACTCTAAGGAGTTGATAGGTAAATTTCTACAAACATCCTATGCATGGTTTTAGTTTTTTGCAAATATTACACAAAACATTTGAGGGGGCCGAAAATTCTTGATAAAAATTTTAATTTTTCGCTTCCGTTGCGTTTCCGGCCTCCGTAACCGGTCCGCTTTCAAGTGGTATCCGAGCTATGGTTACGGTTTTTGTGTAATATTTGCATAATATTATGTTGAGATCGATTTCTAACCGTTTGAGATTTTTTGTGCAAGAAAACTCAAGGACCGAAATTTTGAAAAACAAAAAAAAAATATTTTTAGGGGCTGCCCGAGGGCTGCCCGAGGGGCTGCCCGAAAATTTCGGGCAGCCGAGGGGCAGCCCAAGGGCTGCCGAAATGCTTCGGTTTTTTTTAATAAAAAAAAAAAAATTTTTTGTTGTTGCCGGAATCCGGCGACGGAGCTCCGGCGACGACGATGACGACTAGGTTTTCCAAAAATGTTTTGGACAATCTTAGTGTCATGGGCCTTGAGTTGTTGGGCCATTGGATGGCCAACATAATTTGTGAAATTTAAATGGGCCAAAATAATTTTTGGTGAAAAAAATGGTTTTTGGGCCCTTAAGTTTAAATTTACAATTGTTGCACATATTTTCTCATAAAATAAATAATTTAAGTAGGACTTTAATTATTTATAATTGTCAAGAAATTCGATTATAAATAAATTAATTTGAAAGTAGACAAAGTTGTTTGTATACTTTGTTAATTTAATTTATAATTGTGGCGGTTAGTGATTGGATCAAGATATATAATATTGGATCAATTAATTATGGTGATAATTAATTGATGGTGTATGATATGTGATATTATGCATGAAGGATGATCAAAAGCCCAAGCCCAATTTGCTAGGTGTATGCTAGGATATTTGTGTTGTATGATTGTAATAATTATCAATTTAAAGTGGGCTTGGTTTATGGCCCGTTCCCACCCCCCATGAGATGTATCCCTATGTGCCATGGATATTTAAATGTAAATATTAGAATAGTGGAAGATCAAGATTGGAAGATGGTGGCCTTGGTGATTATGAAGATCGAAGACATGTAATATTGGATGCTAATGTAATAGTATAGTTGCATTGCATCCCGTGCATTTACCCTAGGATTGGACCTAGGCCCGTGTTTGGCTCACACGGGCCATTAGTTTTGGGGCAATTGATCATCCTTGTACTGTTTTCTATTTATAATATATGCATGATATGTTATAAATAATGAGTATGTGCGTTATTATTATTATAATAACAAAGTTGCATGAATCCGGCAAACATACGATCAAACATGGCGAGCTTTTAAAATAAAATTAATGATGAGACATTTCAAAATTAAAACCCCTCATTTTGAATAAGATTCAAAATTAATATCAAGTCCGAAAAGGGGAATTATAAATTTGTTTATAATTTCCTTGTCTTCCATCGACAATGGATGCATGATGAACGCTACCCGTACTCGGGGCTCGGCTCATATTATTGGGGGAGCCTTGAGTGCCGGAAAGCTGTGACATCCATTGACATTGCGATGTGAACTACGTGGAACTCCCATGATTTCGGCTCATATTATTGAGGGAACTCATGGCGACCGTCCATTAAGGTTCAATATCGATGGGTTAGGCTTGACACGTAAAGATGAACGACGTCATATTATTGGGTCCTAATCAAACGTGAGACAAAAGTATACGTAGAGGGTTGCATGGCGATGCAATTGGAAACTACCTTTTAGGAATTGTGATGGCCGATATTATTCGGGATCACAATTCGCTAATTGGACCTTACGTACCTTCTGAGGAAAGTGTTTCCCGTTTTCACTATAGGGTAGTGAAAATGTCAAAACAGTGGGAGCGATTATTTATAAAGTAAAAGTCCAAACTTTATATCTTATTAAATATTTTAAAATAGTCATTAACATTTATCTATTTTACTTTTCAGTACAATCTTTGACATGTCATCAATTCGCAACCCGTTTTCCGTCATTCTCGAAAAACACATTCTAACCGGACCAAACTATATCACTTGGCTAAGAAATTTAAAGATTGTCCTAAACTCGGAGAAGATCGCGTATACACTGACTGAGGCGCCCCCTGCTGAGGCTCCTATAGGCTGCACTCCTGAGGAATTGTAGACCTACAAGAAATGGTGTGACCATGACTTGAAGGCGAAGTGTTATATGCAGGCTTCAATGAACGATGAGCTGCAAAGGCGATTCGAGGATGCAAAGAATGCTGCTGACATTCATATGCACCTCAAGGAGCTCTTCGGAGAGCAGACTCGGCCTTTGAGGCATGCCACAGTAAAGGAGCTCATCACTTTACGCATGCGAGATGGGACTTCGGTCCATGAGCATGGCCTAAAGTTGATTGGGCTCGTGGACAAGCTCGTAGGCATGGATTTGGTGTTGCCTTCGGAGTTGACCACTGATGTGTTGCTGCTATCGCTGCCTAGCTCTTTCGATCCTTTCGTTGTGAACTTCAATATGAACAAGCTCGAGCCCAGCCTTGAAGAGTTGGTGAACATGCTTGTGACTTTTGAGTCCACCATCAAAAAGGAGAAGCAGGTTCTTTATGTGGGCTCTTCATCTGGCACGAAGACCGGTCCACCTGGGAAGGGAAAGAAGCGTTCTTTCCAACGTACCAAGAAGAGCGTGCCCTTGAAGAGGCAGAGTCCGAGTCCCGTTGTGGCAGCCGCGCCAGTGAAGGCTGAAAAGACTGTTGACATCTGTCACCACTGCAAGAAGCCTGGACATTGGAGGCGTAACTGCAGGGAATATCTTGCGCAGAAGGGTTCTGGCAAAGGTATGTTCTTTATTGAAGTAAATATCTCGATTAACTCTACTTCTTGGGTATTGGATACCGGCTGTGGCTCACATCTCTGTAATGACTTGCAGGCGATGGGAAGAAGTAGGAGGCTCCGAGAGGGTGAGACCTTCTTAAGGATGGGCAATGGAGCAAGAGTTGCTGCCAAAGCCGTAGGAGATATTTGTTTAATTTTGAACAATGATTTTAAGTTTGTATTAAGAGATGTTTTGTTCGTACCAGACTTGATTAAAAACATTATTTCCATTCTTATGCTTGATATTGATGGATATTCTTTTTATTTGGCAAAGGTGTTTGCAATATTTACAAGAATGAATGTTTAGTTGGTACCGGTGAACTTGAAAACAATCTCTACACCTTAAAATTAAAAGATATTCCACTTAACAATGTCCAAACGATAACAACAACAAATAAGCGCAAACAAGATACTCTTAATTCGGCACAATTATGGCATGCTCGATTAGGTCATATATCCCTAAGAAGGATGAACAAGTTAGCGGGAGTTGGCATGTTTGATATGTCCGATATTAATGCTCTCACGACTTGTGAATCCTGTCTAAAAGGAAAGATGACCAAAATTCCCTTTAAGGGCCATGCGGAGCGAGCCAAAGGGTTATTGGATTTGATCCATACCGATGTGTGCGGTCCGCTTAGCATCACCACTAAGCATGGACATGCCTACTTCATCACCTTTACCGATGACCATTCGAGGTATGGGTATGTGTATTTGATGAAATACAAGTCTGAAGCCTTTGAAAGGTTCAAAGAATTCAGAAGTGAAGTAGAGAAGCAATTGGGACGAAGCATCAAGACACTTCGATCGGATCGAGGTGGTGAGTACTTGAGTGCCGAGTTCCAAGAGTATCTTAGAGAGAATGGGATTCTCTCGCAGTGGACTCCGCCCGCTACACCACAGTTAAATGGTGTTTCAGAGCGTCGTAACCGGACTTTGATGGACATGGTTCGGTCTATGATGGGGTTCACGGAGTTGCCGCCATCCTTTTGGGGATATGCGCTTGAAACAGCGGCACTGTTGTTGAACAATGTCCATACAAAGGCAGTTGACAAGACTCCATATGAGATATGGATGGGTAAGCCTCCCAAGTATTCTTATCTTAGAATATGGGGGTGTCCTGCTTATGTGAAGCAGACAGTGGGAGATAAATTGGATAGTCGATCCATTTTATGCTACTTTGTGGGATATCCAAGAAATTCCATTGGATATTATTTCTATCATCCCCAAGAAACAAAGGTGTTTGTTTCTAGGAACGCAACCTTTTTGGAAAAGGAATTTCTATTAGATAGAAAAGGCGAGATGATAGAACTCGAAGAGGTTCGAGAGGCACCCACAGTTGTAGAACCCACACCCAATGAGCTAAGTGAGGAGATACAAGCTCCTAGAAGAACCGAGAGAGTCTCGAGACCACCTGTGAGGTATGGTCTACTTCTTGAAGAGGGCCATGATGAGCCTAATCTTGGATGTGATCCAAGGACCTTCAAAGAAGCGTTATCGGATGCTGATTCATCCAAGTGGCTTGAAGCAATGGAATCTGAGATGAATTCCATGCATTCGAACCAAGTGTGGAATCTTGTGGATCCACCTGAGGGAACTGTTCCCATAGGGTGTAAATGGATTTACAAGAGGAAACTTGGGGCGGATGGGAAGGTATTGACCTTCAAGGCGCGATTGGTAGCAAAAGGGTATACTCAAAGACAAGGTGTTGACTATGAGGAAACCTTTTCTCCAGTTGCGATGTTCAAGTCCATTAGGATATTGCTAGCCATAGCTGCATGGTATGACTATGAGATATGACAGATGGATGTGAAGACAGCCTTCCTTAATGGGGATATTAAGGAAGAAATTTACATGTCTCAACCTGAAGGGTTCACATCCATCGGAAGTGAGCATATGGTATGCAAACTTCAAAGATCTATTTATGGTCTTAAGCAGGCATCGAGGAGCTGGAACCTCAGATTCGATAGTACAATCAAAGAGTTTGGTTTTACTAAGAATCCTGAGGAACCCTGTGTGTATAAGAAGGTCAGTGGGAGTGCTGTGACATTCCTAGTTCTTTATGTTGATGACATTCTACTCATTGGGAATGATGTAGGAATGTTGCAATCAACTAAGATATGGTTAGCAAGTAAGTTCTCAATGCAGGACTTGGGTGAAGCATCTTTTGTATTGGGAATACAGATCTATAGAGATAGATCAAGAAGATTGCTTGGTCTCACCCAGTCCACATACATTGATACCATCGTGAAGCGGTTCTCGATGGATGAGTCCAAGAGAGGACATCTACCAATGTGTCATGGCGTGTCCCTATCCAAGTCTATGTCTCCCAAGACTGATGCAGAGATAGCGGCGATGACACGAATTCCGTATGCTTCGGCTATTGGTAGTATCATGTATGGGATGATATCTACACGTCCTGACGTGGCATTTGCACTAAGTGTAGTGAGTAGATATCAATCCAACCCTGGTCTTCCACACTGGAAAGCTGTGAAAGACATCCTCAAGTATTTGAGAAGGACCAATAAGTTGTTTTTGGTCTATGGGGGTGGAGAACTAAAATTGGAAGGCTATACCGACTCTAGCTTCCAAAGCGATGTTGATGACACGAAGTCAACCTCCGGATTCATATTCATGCTCAATGGTGGTGCTGTCTCTTGGAAGAGTTCCAAGCAAGACAGTACTGCGGATTCCACCACTGAGGCAGAATACATTGCTGCATCGGCTGCAGCAAAGGTGGCTGTTTGGATTAGGAATTTCGTCCAAGAGTTGGGCGTCATTCCAAATGGAGTTGCTCCTATCCCGGTGATGTGCGACAACACGGGAGCCATAGCTCAGGCGAAGGAGCCAAGGTCTCATCAGAAGTCCAAACACGTATTGAGAAAGTACCACATCCTCAGAGAGATCGTGGAAAGAGGAGATGTCGTGATTGACAAAGTCGGCTCCGCAGATAATGTTGCTGATCCACTAACTAAGCCTTTACCAGGACCATCGTTCGAGAAGCATCGCGAATCAATGGGTCTAAAGCATATAGGTAGTTGGCTCTAGTGCAAGTGGGAGATTGTTAGAGTAGGTACACGTCGAGCCAAGTGTTGGCCGACTGTTCACAATGAAACTCTTTGTATAAACGATCTTTATTTTAATAATATTTCAATTTATTAATTTGGCGCATCTTTATCTTTATACCCATGCTTGTTGCATAGATAAAGTCCTTGAATATACAAATAGTAGAAAGAATATGAGATGCTCATATGATGAGTATCATGAAACTCATATTTGGAATACTGTATATTCTAAACCGTTCTTAGTCGATTCAGCCGCCACTAAGAAGGATAAAGGCCGCTCGAGTTAGAGACTAGTATATGCGATGTGAGTACCATGTTTCATTGGTAGGGGACATTGTGATGTCCGAGCATGCAGATAGGTGCTCCTGGTAGAGTGCACTGAACAACCCTCTATAAAGGACTTTCCAAGTGGTTCTCACTTATCGAGTGGAAAAGTCCTAGTTTATGGTTGTACACCATTAGTCCTTATGACCCGGGACAACATTGAGACTCTATATGCTAGCGTTTCACTTTGACTTGTTTACCGACTCTTATGGGGTCATCAGGTGGCAAGGTTGGGTGTTACGGCGAAATATATAGGAGTCGATGCATTGTAGCCGGGGATTCACCGCTTACCTACGGGTATGGATATCCTATGTGTTTTTCATGTATGTGTGGGTTGAAATCTCTGATCAGAGTATGGTGGTAATTATGAAGGGGGTTTCATAGATTACACCATCGATGCAACCACAACATGACACATAGTATCGATTCATTGACAACTCTCGATAGACCAATAGTTGTCGAGTCGGTCGGGATATATGAGTTGAAGGGACCGTACTGTACGCTAACCATAATTGAATGGTTCTTGCAGGCACTATCATGTGATACCTAGGGAATCACGTAAGCGATGCTGCTAGGCGTTTAACGTGATTGGTTGGGTGCTATCAGACTTGAGTTCTGACGTTCTTACTATCAAGGAGTTGATAAGTGAGAATGGAGCAATTGGGGTATGCTCGAATAAGGACATGTTTAGTCCGAATCACATGGAGATGTGAACCCACGGCTAGTTGTATCAATGAACCATTGAGGGCCACACAAGTACTTGCTTTGTAAATCCCGAAGAGAAGTAAAAAAATAGTTCAAGGTGTTGAACGGCTTATAAATGTGTTTATAAGCGTAAAGAAAAATAGAATTATGACTTCTATGAGAGAAATATAAATTTTAATTTATGGAAGTGTTCCTAAGATTAAAATTTGGCCAAGTAAATAATGTAGTTGAAAATTGTGATTTTCATAAACATTGTTGTGGACTAAATTAAATTAATTCAAGTGTTGAATTAATTAAACACTAGTAGACCTAGTAGAGTCTAAATAATTAAATTAATTCAAGTGTTGAATTAATTAAATAATATTGAGTCTTGTAGAGCTCAATTTAAATAATTATTTAACTAGTGGGACTTGAGTAAAATCAAGTAATATTTAATTTATCTCAAATGTGTTTGAGATAATAAAATTTAGTCTATGGTTTTTGATGTGTTAAAAATCATATAATATATAAGTGAGACATGTAGGGATTGCATGCTTGGGAGGTGAAGAGCCTTGATTACTTTTTATTAAAATATTCAAAAGGCATGCAACTTTTGGGGAACAACTTTTGTAACACCCAAGGCTAATCTTCCCACTCCCACTCACCTCACTTTGGCCGAAAACTTGAGGGGATTTCTCTCACATTTTTCTTCCTTTTTGTTCTTCATTTTCTTGGAGCAAAAATCATTCTCTTTGAAAAATCCTTGAGTTTTTCTAGTGCAAAACTTGAGGGGATTTACATAGCTAAGTGGTGGGCCTTATTCTTGAAGGGGAATAAGAAGGAGCTTGTAGATTTGTCTACCAAAGAAGAGCTAAAGTATTCATACTTTAGTTGGAGCCATTTCATCAACTCTAAGGAGTTGATAGGTAAATTTCTACAAACATCCTATGCATGGTTTTAGTTTTTTGCAAATATTACACAAAACATTTGAGGGGGCCGAAAATTCTTGATAAAAATTTTAATTTTTCGCTTCCGTTACGTTTCCGGCCTCCGTAACCGGTCCGCTTTCATATATATATATATATATATATATATATATATATATATATATATATATATATATATATATCGAATTGTACCTTCAGAATTCAGAAAAATAAGAAAAGGGACGAGAGAATTGTTGAAAATCCTTACGCCTTTATATTGCGATCCGTCCGTTAGATTTTGAATCCGAGTACGACACCGTGTTCCTAGCAACGACAGCTACTACAGGACGTAAGTTTTGTTACGTTTTGTTAAGATTTGAAATTATTCTATGTCCAGAATTAGATACGATTCATATATGGCGTTATTGACATAGTAGACATCATAGAATCAAAGTCAGATTAAGAAACAGATTGAGCATGGAATTGTTATAAATTTCAGAGTTAAATTGACTGAGATGTGATGTCAGATTTGCACTGTGGTTGATTATCAATTATTAGAATTAGTACATACTGGTATGGTATCACCGGTATAGCAGAATTATACGGTTGTACCGTCAGAATTTAATAAAACAGAGATATCGTGATTTGATTAGAATATTGATACAGTATATTGGTATTGTCATTGACAGATTGAACAGTGACAGATTTTGAATCAAGACTTTGATTGTATCAGATCGACAGCAAGAAAGGTATAAATAAATGTTGATTCGGGATTGCACAACTCGAGTTAGGTTTGACTTGAGTTTCCCAAAATCACATACTTTATTTTATTGCATTGATATTTGCAGATTATCAGATTGATATGTTTAGTCTATTGAATTATAGCAGAGCCAGAGTTTGAGTCTAGGGCAGATCAGCCTAGCTAGGGCAGACCCGCCGAGTCTTTGTCAGAACCGCTGAGAATCTAGACTTACGGTGTATCAATGAGCTTAGATGTAGATCGACGTCTATTGTAGACATTCGATACAGCATACCAAAGTCTATATTAGATCGGGATCCCTAGATTAGAAACGAGTCCTAGATTTAGGTACAGATTTGTATCGATTCATGTAGTCAGATTGGATGCATCTTTTTATGATTATTTATGCTTTTATATATGTTTTATATAATTGCATTGATACATTGTTTATACTGGGATATTTAAATCTCACCGGAGTTATCGGGCTGTTGTCTTGTCTGTATGTGTGCATGGCAACAGGTGGGACAAGTTCAGGGTCACAGAGGTGAAGAAAGATCGAATAGAGTGGAGACTACGGACTTGGACTAGAGATAGGGTTTAAACACTTGATAGTTAGTTGTTGAACGTGAGATGTGTATGATTGTATATTGTATCAGATTTATACTTTTATACTGATATGTATAGGAGTTTGATTGCATTACCTTCCGCAATTTTTTTTTAAAAAAATTAGACCCTGTTTATTATAATTGATTAAATTCGTCCTAATAACGATTAAAAAGATGATTAGCGTCCGGGTCTCCACAACAGGTGGTATCAGAGCAATAGATCCTTTAGATTGAGATAGAAGAGGCTAGTGAGCGGGGTAGATTGAGTTTTTCTTTCCTGCTTTTGAATTCTAGCATGTCTTACTGCTTTAATACGTGTTACTTGCTTATCTGATTGATATAGTAATATGTTTTATTAAGATTGGATCAACACCGATTCTAGATCAGCAGTAAGATGATCAGAGGAGGATTGAAACAGAATTATGGTATTTGTTACTAATCTATTTGATTATCTGATATGCCTCCGAGACGAGTACCAGAATAGGGAAGTACATCAAATCCTCCAATGGATGTGACCCCGACTCCAATGGAAACATTACTGAAACGATTTCAATCATTTCATCCGCCAACCTTGAAAGGAACAGAGAACGCTGTGGAATGCGAGAGTTGGCTTGAAGATATAGAGATGTTGTTCGAATCCTTGGAGTATACAGATGAGAGGAGAGTGAAATTGATTGGACACCAGTTAAACGATGTTGCAAAGGACTGGTGGATTACGAGAAAGAGAGCCATGGAGCACAGAGGTACGACTATTACCTGGAATATATTTAGAACTGAATTTTATCAACGATTCTTTCCAGTGTCGTATCGAAAAGACAAGGGGCGGAATTTGCCAATTTAAAGCAAGGACAGATGAACATAGAAGAGTAGGTGTCCAAGTTCTCCACCTTGCTGAAATTTGCTCCACATGTGGCTGACATCGAGGAAGCTACTGCTAACCAGTTCATCAATGGCCTGAACCCCGATATTTTCACATTGGTGAACACAGGACGACCGAATAATTTTACTGACGCCCTGAAAAGAGCTAAGGGAGCGGAAGCCGGTCTGATGAGACAGAAAGGGGCTTCATTTGTGCCTCCAGCACCGAGACCACAGCAACCACCTCCCAGATTTGAGAGTGGCAGCAGCAGTGGAGGGAAGAAGGAATTTTTGAAAGCCAGAGGAAAGCAATTCAAGAAATCTGGCAGTAGTTCTTCCAGCTCCGGTGGTTCCAGACAGAGCCAGAGTTACACTGGAGTTTACTGCAAGACTTGCGGAGGCAGACATGCAACCGAGCAATGCCAGGGAGTGACTGGTAGTTGCAACATTTGTAAACAACCGGGACACTTTGTTAAAGTGTGTCCACAGCAAGGTTCTCAAAGATCTCAAGGAGCCGAGTCATCGGGATCAGCAGCACAGACTGAGAGACGATCAGCTACTATTCACACATTCCAGCCAGCGCCAGCGCCAGCTCAGTCACAGCAGAGGCCAGGAGGTAGCCAGACCGTTAGCCAGCCTCCTAGACAGCAGGCCAGGGTATTTGCTTTGACAGACGAGCAGGCCCAGGAAGCACCAGATGACGTTGTGGCAGGTAACTATTCTTTATGTGGTTACCCTGCTTATGTATTAATTGATACCGGTGCTTCACATACGTTTATTTCTGAACGGTTTGCATTAAGTCATGCATTGCCTGTAAAGTCTTTAGCTACTGTAGTGTCTGTCTCTTCGCCTTTAGGGTTATGTTTGATATCTGTAAACTCTGTTAAGCATTGTGTACTACAGTATGACGGGCATGAGATTGAATTAGATTGCATCGTACTTGGGTTGTCCGATTTTGATTGTATTATCGGTATTGATATGCTGACCAAGTACAGAGCGACAGTTGATTGTTTCCACAAGATAGTGAGATTCAGACCAGATATGGCTGAAGAGTGGAAATTCTACGGTAAGGGTTCTAGATCAAGAATTCCCTTAATATCCATATTAACTATGACTCGATTGTTACAGAAAGGAGCAGAGGGGTTCCTTGTATATTCAGTAGATTTACTGAAGTCGAGTCCAGAATTGGCTGATTTGCCAGTGGTACGTGAGTTTACTGACGTCTTCCCAGATGAGATCCCGGGATTACCTCCAGTCCGAGAGATAGACTTAAGCATTGAATTGATGCCAGGTACAGTGCCGATCTCTAGAGCTCCGTACAGAATGGCACCAGTTGAATTGAAATAATTAAAAGATCAACTGGAAGACTTACAGGCCAAGGGGTACATCAGACCGAGTGTTTCTCCTTGGGGTACTCCAGTACTGTTCGTAAGAAAGAAAGATGGTTCAATGAGACTCTGCATCGACTATCGGCAACTAAACAACGCAACGATAAAGAATAAATATCCTTTGCCTCGTATTGATGATTTGTTCGATCAGTTGCAGGGTTCTTCAGTATATTCCAAGATTGATTTGAGATCGGGATACCATCAGCTGAGAGTCAGAGATTCTGATATCTCAAAGACAGCATTCAGAACCAGGTATGGACATTATGAATTTATTGTCATGCCATTTGGTCTGACGAATGCTCCAGCTGTATTTATGGGTTTGATGAACTGTATATTCCAGAAATATCTCGATGATTTTGTGATTATTTCCATCGATAATATTTTGATTTATTCGAAGAATATGAGTGAGCATGCTGAGCATTTAAGAATTGTGTTGCGAATTTTAAGGACTGAGAAATTATATGCTAAACTGTCGAAATATGTGTTTTGGTTAAGATAGGTAGTATTTCTGGGTCATATTATATCCGGAGATGGGATATCAGTGGATCCCAGTAAGGTTGAAGCCGTGATTTCTTGGCCAAGACCGACGTCAGTGCCCGAAATTCGCAGTTTTATGGGTTTAGCAGGATATTACCGTCGTTTCATTAAAGATTTCTCGAGTATTGCTAAACCAATTACTCAGCTGACTCAGAAGAATGCTCCATTTGTTTGGTCTGAAGAATGTGAGACCAGTTTTCTGGAATTAAAGAAGAGGTTGACCAGTGCCCCTGTGTTGACTATTCCGTCAGGTACTGGTGATTTTGTGGTTTATTGCGACGCTTCTCACAGAGGGTTGGGATGTGTGCTGATGCAGCGAGGGCATGTTATTGCTTATGCCTCAAGACAGCTTAAACCACATGAGACCCGTTACCCAATTCATGACCTTGAATTGGCAGCCATTGTTTTTGCATTAAAGATATGGCGACATTACCTTTACGGTGAAAAGTTTGATATATATTCTGATCATAAGAGTTCAAAATATCTGTTTTAACAATCCGAATTGAATATGAGACAGCAAAGATGGCTTGATTTGCTTAAAGATTTTGATTGTGAAATCAAATACTATCCATGAAAGTCTAATGCAGCAGCTGATGCACTAAGCCGAAAGGTATGTTCCTTATCCTTGTCGATGATTGGTGTTTCAAATTTGATAGAAGACTGCTGTTTGTCTGGATTAGCATTTGAAACAGATTATAAACCGTTGAGACTTTATACGGTGCAAGTAGAACCAGAGTTGATTTTAAGAATCAAGGCAGCTCAGAAAGTTTATCAGAATGTACAGAAATTAGCATCGATGGTCAGAACAGGACATCAATTGGAGTATCAGGTACGTGATAACGTCTTGTATGTGAATAATCGTCTGGTTGGGGCTAATGTTTCAGATTTGAGACGACAAATATTGTCAGAAGCGCACAACAGTCGATTTAGTATTCATCCTGGCGGTAGAAAGATGTATAATGATTTGAAAAGACAGTTCTGGTGGAAACAAATGAAGACTGACATTGCCGAATATTTTTCCAAATGTTTGAATTGCTAGCAGGTGAAAGCAGAAAGAAAGAAACCAGGAAGGTTATTACAGAGTTTGTCCATTCCTGAATGGAAATGGGATCACATTTCCATGGATTTTGTGATGCAGCTACCGCGTTCCTCCCGAGGTTGTGATGCGATTTGGGTCGTTATTGACAGATTGACCAAATCCGCATGTTTTATTCCATACTAGATGACGTACAGATTTGACCAGATGACAGAGATCTATGTTAGAGAGGTGTTCAGATTGCACGGAGTGCCGAAGTCAATTGTATCAGACCGTGATCCTCGATTTACTTCGCACTTCTGGTAGAGTTTGCAGCAGGCTCTCGGTACGAAGTTAGATCTGAGTACTGCATATCATCCACAGACCAACGGACAGTCAGAGCGGACTATCCAGACACTGGAGGATATGCTGAGAGCAGTAGTGCTTGATTTTAGCACCAATTGGCAAGATGCAATGCCTCTTTGTGAGTTTTCGTACAACAACAGCTATCAGACGAGTATTGAGATGGCACCATTTGAAGCGTTGTACGGAAAGAAGTGCAGATCCTCTCTCTATTGGGATGATATCTCTGAAGTGCCTGATATTGGGCCTGACATGATCAGAGATATGACAGAAAAAGTGAAGCTAATTTGAAAGAAAATGAAGTCAGCACAAGATAGACAGGCCAAATATGCCAATGTTCGACGTAGACCGTTGGTATTTGAAGCAGGAGACCGAGTATTTTTGAAAATTTCACCTTTCAGAGGAGTTGTCCGATTTGGCAAGAAAGGGAAACTGTCTCCACGATACATTGGCCCTTATGAGATTCTCGAGAAGATAGGAGATCGTGCCTATCGACTCGCTTTACCGCCTTCATTATCCGGGATACATGATTTCTTTCATGTATCGTTATTAAGGAAATATCTTCCTGATGCTTCACATGCTATCCAACCAGATGAGGAGCTATGTTGAAAAACCATTCAGATTATCGATCTTAAAGAAAAACAGCTCAGAACGAAGACTATTCCACTTGTAAAAGTTCAATGGACTCGTCATGGCATTGAAGAAGCCACCTGGGAAACTGAATCAGATATGAGATGTGACACATCTGACCCGTTTTAATAAAATAGCAGCGGAAATTAAAATTTTCTTTGAAGGGAGGAAGGATTTAAAATTTCTTGATATATAAACATTTACAAATATTTGCAATTACATGATCAATGAAATGATAAAAGCCAAAATACAAAATATTATTTGTGTGATCATGCCAAAATGCCACAAAATACTCTTCTTCCTTCCCTCTCTTATGCATATGACATCGGCTCCAATTAACGTCCTGGTCCGTCACTCTTATCTGCATCACATGAATAACTGAAATGAGTATAAAACTCAGCAAGTGGAACTCTTACATAGCAATGTACATAACATACTCTGAAAACATGACTTTAAAACATTGAATACCATCAACTCTTGAAGTATGAATAACGTAGCATAATATAACAATAAGATGGTATTTCTCTTTTCTCTGTTGGATTGATATCTATATAGTATATCTGTCTCTGTATGTATATCCCATCGATATAAATCGATAACTCTGAGGGATATAAGCCTATGGTCGTTGATCAACTAATTGCATGCAATCTCTAACTATGTATCTATCAATCCAAAAATCATTTGAATCCTCTCTTTGGCATTTCATCAAACACTTTGAACACTTTAATCTCTTATATTCCCTTTTCAATAATTGAGACATAAAATGCCTCCAATATATATAACAAGTGTATCAATGCATAATCATGAATCAAATGAAGGGAATAACACATTAAAACCCTTGAAATACCATACATATATTATCATGTGAGCACAAAAATTAAATTCCACTTACAACCACTTGGAACCTTGATTCTATACTCTTGGTAGTAATCCAACAACAATAAACCATGTATTGCACCATCAACATCTCAATAATCAAAAACCCATATCAATTAACCCATAAAATCAACACACCAACAAACCCATATCATCTCTCACCCCAAAACCAAGAATAAACAACAATCAAAAGCTTACCTTAGCTTCCTAGATCAAAGAAGAACCTTGATCTCTCAAAAATAATCCACCAAGAGGCTTGAATTAAAGGAAGGAAAGGAAAGAAATGAGAGAACCCTAGTCTCCAAGGAGAGAAAAATCGAGAAGGGTGAGAAAGAAATGAGGAAAGTGAACCCACTCATCCAATTATATCACTTAAAACTCGAAACACGCTTCTACTGTGCATGACCGCGGGTGCGCTCCTACCTCCACCGCGGGTGCGCTAAGCTCACGGAAATACCATTCAAAAATCTAAAAATGACGACCGCGGGTGCGGTGCCTCCACTGCGGGTGCGGTACCTACCCCACCGCGGGTGCGGTGTGTCTACGACAATTCTACTCAAAATGTTGCAATATAGACCGCGGGTGCGCTGCTCCAAATACCACGGGTGCGGTGATGTCACGGCAAAAACAAACTCTAAAGCAACTAAAATCGAACCGCAACGCTGATACAATACAACTACCATCAATGAACATCAACAATGCCACAAAATAATGATAACCAACCATACTATGACCCATAATCACAACTCTTAACATCTAAACCAAATAATCCAAAAACATACGAGACTTAAACCGTACCGTACACCAGGCTCGGCTATTACAATCTCCCCTCCTTAGAGGAATTTCGTCCCCGAAATTGACGTCACTGCGCAAACAACTCAGGATACTTCTCTCTCATCTCATCCTCTGGTTCCCACGTGGCTTCTTCGATCAAATGATTCCTCCAAAGGACTTTAACGATGCCGATCTCTTTGTTTCTCAACACTTTAACTTTGCGATCCAGAATCTGAACCGGAATCTCTTGGTAAGTCAAATTCGGTGTCAAATCCAATGGCTCGTGGCGAAGAACATAGGAAGGATTCGCAATATACTTCCTGAGCATTGAAACATGAAAAACATTGTGAACTCTGTCAAGATCTGGCGGTAGGGCTAACCTGTAAGCTTTATCACCAACTCTGTCCAAGATCTCAAATGGGCCAATGAATCTTGGACTCAACTTTCCTTTCTTGCCAAACCGCATCACACCCTTGAGAGGTGCTATCTTCAAGAACACATGGTCACCAACCTCAAACTGCAACGGTCTACGACGCACATCTGCATAGCTCTTTTGTCTCGACTGTGCTGTCTTCATTCTTTCTCAAATTACAGCAACAACATCAGCTGTCTGTTGGACCAACTCTGGACACAACATCTTCCTCTCACCAATCTCATCCCAATACAAGGGAGATCTACACTTCCTGCCATAAAGTGCTTCATAAGGTGCCATGCCAATCGTCGCTTGGTAACTGTTATTATATGTGAACTCAAAAAGAGGCAATTTGGAATCCCAGCTACCAGGATAATCGATAGAACAAGCTCTGAGCATATCCTCTAGAATCTGAATTACTCTCTCTGATTGACCGTCACTCTGGGGTGTTAAGCTGTACTGAACGCTAACCGTGAACCCATAGCTCTGTGCAAACTCTTCGAAAACTCTGAAGTAAATCTAGGGTCACGATCATACACAATCGACACAGGAACACCATGAAGTCTAACAATCTCTTCTATGTACTCCTCGGCATACTGGTTCATGGAGTACGTCGTCTTGACTGGAAGAAAGTGCGCTGACTTGGTCAATCGATCAACAATAACCCAAATAGAGTTAAAACCTTTCTGCGTCCTTGGAAGACCTGTCACAAAGTCCATCGTAATATGCTCCCATTTCCATTGAGGAATCGACAATGACAACAATGTCCCAGCAGGTCTCTGGTGCTCGATCTTCACCTGCTGAGAAGTTAGGCACTGAGAAATAAACATGGCAATATCTTTCTTCATACCTGGCCACCAATAGAGTCTACGAAGATCCTGATACATCTTGGTGCTGCCTGGATGTATCGAATATGGCGCGGTATGTGCCTCTCTCAAGACGTCTTGCCGAATATCGTCACCAATAGGAACACAAATACGGCCTCTGAAAGTCACCAAACCATCTCCGTTCAATCCAAACTCTGAATTACCTCTCTCCTCTGCTCTAGCTCTCATCTCTGTCAACTGAACATCAATGGCCTGTTCTCTATGGATCCTGTTCGTCAAAGTAGCACGAATAACTAATGCTGAAAAGAGAGCAATGGTTCCCGGAACCACCAAAGCTATCTCTTCTCTCTGCAAGTCTAACAACAACTTCTGCTGAATCATCGAACTCAAAGAAGAACTCGACTTACGGCTCAAAGCATCCGCTACAACATTCGCTTTCCCTGGGTGGTAACTAATCATCACATCATAATCTTTGACAAGCTCTAACTACCTCCTCTGTCGCATATTGAGTTCTTTCTGAGAAAACAAATACTTCAAATGTGACACCCTGACCCGTTACAATTAAAAAAATACAGCGGAATTTAAAATTTTCTTTAAAATATGGAAGGAGTTTCAAAATACATTTCATAAAAATGTTTACAAAACAAATACATGATCATTCAAATTATATACAAAATACAAAAGAATCATTCTTATGATCATGTCCCAAAATGATACAAAATAATCTTCCTTCCAACGGTGCATGCATATGACCCCTATCCACAGTCAACGTCCAGGGTCACCACTCTGATCTGCATCACATGAATAAACTGGAATGAGAATAAATCTCAGCAAGTGGAACTCTAACATAGCAATGATACATAGTATACTCTGTAAAACATGACTTTGAAATCATAAATACCATCAACTCTGAAACATGAATACTGTAGCAATAACTGTAGCAATAGCATATCAATAGGATAACAATACGATGGTATTTCTCTTTTCTCTGGTTGGATTGATATCAATAGTATCTATGACTGTGGGTGCAAATATCCCATCGATATAAATCGATAACTGTGAGGGATATAAGCCTATAGGCGTTGATCAACTAATTGCATGCAATGCTCTGACTATGATTCAATCAATCCAATAAAACATTTGAACTCTGAATATCATTTAAAGCCGTCGTTTCACAATCTCATAATATCTCTTGTATTCCCTTTTTAACAATAGTGAGACATACAATGCCTCCAATAGATAATCAATGAAATCAATACATAACAATGGATCAATGGAAGGGAATAACACTTTGAAACCTTTAAAACACAATACATATATCATCATGTGAGCAAAAAGGATGAAATTCCACTTACAAACCAATAGAACACCTCAAACTTAGCTCTTGGTACACCACCTACAACAATAATCCATAAAAAACACCAATATCAACTCTATATCCACAAGTACCAGTCAAATAATCCATTAATCAACTCAAACAACAAGCCCAAGTCAACCCTTAACTCAAAATCTTAATAGAATCGCACCAAAAACTTACCTAAGCTTCCTTATACCACGTAGAACATCGATCTCTAGTCGAAAATCCAAACAAAGCCAAGAATCAAAGGTAGGAAGCAATTGAAAATGGAGAAAACCCTTGGAACTAGAGAGGAAATCTCGAAAAAGAAGATAAGATAAGGTATGGAATGGCCAACAACTCCCAAAAAGCAACTAAATAACTCGCCCATACTTACACCGCGGGTGCGGTCACACAAGCACCGCGGGTGCGCTAAGCTCACGGCATTCCAACAAAATTCCATGCACGAACACCGCGGGTGCGGTGCTACAATTACCGCGGGTGCGGTGCACACCGCGGGTGCGCTCCTTGCACTGCCGCGGGTGCGGTCATGCCACGGCCTTCCAAAACCAAAATGATGAATAGTACACCGCGGGGGCACTCCTCTAAGAGCGCGGGTGCACTCTTGCTACGGCAATGAACAGTAATAAGGCCACAAAAATAGATCCGAAACGCTGAAACGAACAATCAACACCAACTAATACCTCAATAAAACAATAACCAATAATACTATGGCCCAAAACACAACTCTAAACATCTAATCATAAAACCCAAATAACAAGTAAAGCTTAAACCGTACCGTACACCGGGCTCGGCTATTACATCAAACTCTTGTGGTCCGTGAAAATTTCACACTTTTCGCCATACAAATAATGTCTCCAAATCTACAGGGCGAAAACCACAGCTGCCAGCTCCAAATCGTGCGTAGGATAATTCTTCTCGTAGTCCTTCAACTGTCGAGAAGCATAGGCTATGACCTTTCCACGTTGCATCTGCACTGCACAAAGACCCTTCTTCGACGCATCAGTAAAAACTACAAAATCCTCTGAACCACTGGACAATGCAAGAACAGGAGCTGTAGTCAACTTATCTTTCAACTCTTGAAATCCACTTTGGCATTCATTGGACCACTCGAACTTCACAGTCTTCCTCGTCAGATTGGTCAATGGCAGGGCAATCTTGGAAAAATCTGAAATGAAACGACGATAATAACCCGCCAAACCAAGGAAACTGCGTACCTCTGATACAGTGGTAGGGATAGGCCATTTCTGAATCGCCTCGATTTTCATAGGATCAACAGCTATACCATCCTTCGAAACAACATGGCCAAAGAAAGAAATCTGCTCCAACTAGAACTCACATTTCTTCAACTTAGCATACAGCCTCTTCTCTCTCAGCAACTGAAGAACAACTCTGAGATGCTCTGCATGAAGCTCTCTGGTCTTGGAATAGATCAAGATGTCGTCGATGAAAACAATGACGAAGCTATCCAAATACGACTTGAACACACGGTTCATCAGGTCCATGAAGATCGAAGGAGCATTGGTCAGACCAAAAGACATCACAAGAAATTCATAATGACCGTACCTGGTCTGAAACGCCGTCTTAGGGATATCAGACTCCCTTACCTTCAACTGATAATAGCCAGATCGCAGATCAATCTTCGAAAACATTGTAGCCCCATGCAGCTGATCAAACAAATCATCTATCCGTGGCAACGAATATTTATTCTTGATAGTCACTTTGTTGATCTCTCTGTAATCAATACACAGCCGCAAAGCCCCATCTTTCTTCTTGACGAAAAGAACCGGAGCTCCCCAAGGCGAAGAACTCGGCCGAATGAAAACTTTATCCAAAAGATCCTGCAACTGCGTCTTCAACTCCTTCATCTCTGTAGGGGCCATTATGTACGGAGCCTTGGAAATAGGAACCGTACCTGGAACCAGATCAATCACAAACTCCACATCTCTGTCCGACGGTAAACACGGAACATCATCCTCAAACACATCAGAGAACTCTCTCACCACATCAATATCATCAATATTCAATTTCACAATTTTATCCACATCCACAATAGAAGCCAAAAACCCATCACAACCTCTAAACAGCAACTTCTCAGCCTCAAGACACGAAATAAAAGGAAGGACCAGCAAAGTACCTGCACTGGCGAGCATACCTTCCCTATTGCCATCATCTGCAAATGTCACCGTCTTAGCAACGCAATCAATCACTGCACGATAGGTTGATAGCCAATCCATGCCAAGTATAATATCAAATACAACCATTGGGATAAAAATCAGATCATCATAAACCACTCGCTCATCAATTTGAACAGAGCACGCATACACAATAGATGTCGGGCACAACACATCTCCCGAAGGCAAAACAACATTGAACTGGAGGGGAAGAACAGAAGGAACTATACCCAAAGATCTCAAAAACAATTCAGACATAAAAGAATGAGTAGCACCTGTATCAATCAATGACGTAGCTACTCTGCCTGAAATTAAAATAGTGCTAGAGATCACAGAAGAATCATGGTTTATACCTTCCTTCGTCATGGTAAAGATGCGACCCTGCACCTTCTCTTTAGTCGCTCCTCTAGGACAGTCTTTGGCAATATGGCCTGCGGTGCCACAACGATAACAAGTATGATTACCAAATCTGCACTCTCCTCGATGATGCCTCCTACATTTGGGACACAAAGGCTTCTCGTGATCAAAAGGAACTGCCGGTGGTTTAGGACTCGGCTCTATCTTGCCTTTCCCCTTGAAACGGTCCTTTCCTCTTTGACTTGAACCTTGGCCTCTCTGAGCAATGGCCTGCTGTCTCGCTTGTCTTTCCCTGGCAATGTCCTTCTCATCTTGTTTAGCTAACAAAGCCTTAGCCATGATCTCCTTGAATGTCACAGCCTTCGACATGTTGATATCCCTCCGGATCTCTGTTCTAAGGCCTCGAATGAAATGAGCACCTTTGTCCTTGTCGTTGGAAGCAATATACGGGGCAAACAGACAGCCCTCCTCGAACTTCAGAATGTACTCATCAACATTCATGCCTCCCTGACGAAGCTCCAAGAACTCAGTCACCTTCCTAGCTCGAAGAGCGTCTGGGAAGTACTTGTCATAGAAAAGATCGGTGAACTCTTGCCACTTCAATGCTGGAACGTCCACACTAACCTTGGTAGAATTCCACCAAATACGTGCAACTTTGACTAACATGAACACTGCACAACTGATTCTGTCCTTGTCTGAATAGTTGAGATGATCGAAAATCGCCTCAAGAGCTTTGACCCACTCGACAGCTACCAAAGATCAGTGCTACCTTCAAATTCAGGCGGATCCATGAAAACGGACCGGTTACGGTGGCCGGAAGCGCAACGGAAGTCAAAAATTTTAATTTTTAAGCACAAAATTTCGGCCACCTTGTTCTTGTGCAACATTTACAATAAAAACACATTCATAGAGTGTTAAAGAATTTTACCTATCAACCTCTTGAGGTTGATGTTTGGCTCCAACTTTGTTGTAAACAACAAAGCTCTTCAAAGGATAGAAAAATCTACAAGCTCCTCCTCCTTTGCTTCAAAATAAGGCCCACCACTAGCTAGGTAAACCCCCTCTTAATTTGCACTAGAAAATCAAGAGGATTTTTCAAATAGAAGTGAGTATTCTACAACAATTGAAGAACACAAGATGAGAGAAAAATTTTGAGAGAAAAGTGCTTGAAGGTTTCAGCCAAGTGAGGTGTATAATGGGAGTGAATGTTGAGTCTTGGGGTTGCAAAAAGCTAGATTCAAAATTTGCATGCCATGCATTATTTTAATCAAAAGTAATCCACACCCCCTTCACCTCCCAAGCATGCAAACCCTAGTGGCTTGCAACTTTTGCAAGGCCCATGGACTTTTAATTGTCTCAAACACTTTTGAGCCCAATTAGACTTTACTTGATTTTACTCAAGCCCACTAGTTAAATAATTATTTCCAATTGGGCTCTACAAGGCCCAATAAATCCTACACTTGAATTAATTTAATTATTTGGACTCTACTAGGCCCACTAGTGTTTAATTAATTCAACACTTGAATTAATTTAATTTAGTCCATAATAATGTTTATGAAAATCACAATTTTTCAAATACATTATTCACTTGGCCAAATTTTAATCAAGGAACACTTCCATAAATTAAAATTTATATTTCTCTCATAGAAGTCATACTTCTATTTTTCTTTATGCTTATAAACACATTTATAAGCCGTTCAACATATTGAACTATTTTACTTCTCATCGGGATTTACAAAGCTAGTACTTGTGTGGCCCTCAATGGTTCATTGATACAACTAGCCGTGGATTCACATCTCCATGTGATTCGGACTAAACATGCCCTTATTCGAGCATACCTCAATTGCTCCATTCTTACTTATCAACTCCTTGATAGTAATAACGTCAGAACTCAAGTCTGATAGTACCCAACCAATCACGTTAAACGCCTAGCAGCATCGCTTACGTGATTCCCTAGGTATCACATGATAGTGCCTGCAAGAACCATTCAATTATGGTTATCGTACAGTACGGTCCCTTCAACTCATATATCCCGACCGATTCGACAAATATTGGTTTATCGAGAGTTGTCAATGAATCGATACTATGTGTCATGTTGTGGTTGCATCGATGGTGTAATCTATGAAACCCTTTTCAAAATTACCACCATACTCTGATCAGAGATTTCAACCCACATATACATGAGAACACATAGGATATCCATACCCGAAGGTAAGCGGTGAATCCCCGACTACAATGCATCGACTCCTATGTGTTTCGCCGTAACACCCAACCTTGCCACCTGATGACCCCATAAGAGTCGGTAATCAAGTCAAAGTGAAACGCTAGCACATAGAGTCTCAATGTTGTCCCGGGTCATAAGGACTAATGGTGTACAACCATAAACTAGGACTTTTTGACTCGATAAGTGAGAACCACTTGGAAAGTCCTTTATAGAGGGTTGTTCAGTGCACTCTACCAGGAGCACTTATCTGCATGCTCGGACATCACAATGTCCCCTACCAATGAAACATGGTACTCACATCGCAGATACTAGTCTCTAACTCGAGCGGCGTATATCCTTCTTAGTGGCGGCTGAATCGACTAGGAACCGTTTAGAATATACAGTATTACAAATATGAGTTTCATGATACTCATCATATGAGCATCTCATATTCTTTCTACTATTTGTATATTCAAGGACTTTATCTATGCAACTTGCATGGGTATACAGATAAAGATGCGCCAAAATTAATAAATTCAAATATTATTAAAATAAAGATCGTTTATACATAGAGTTTCATTGTGAACACTCGGCCAACACTTGGCTCGACGTGCACCTACTCTAACAATCTCCCACTTGCACTAGAGCCAACTACCTATATACTTCAAACCCATTGATTCACGATGCTTCTCGAATGATGGTCCAGGTAAAGGCTTAGTAAGCGGATCAGCAACATTATCTGCGGAGCCGACTTTGTCAATCGTGACATCTCCTCTTTCCACGATCTCTCTGAAGATGTGGTACTTTCTCAATACGTGTTTGGACTTCTGATGAGACCTTGGCTCCTTCGCCTGAGCTATGGCTCCCGTGTTGTCGCACATCACCGGGATAGGAGCAACTCCATTTGGAATGACGCCCAACTCTTGGACGAAATTCCTAATCCAAACAGCCTCCTTTGCTGCAGCTGATGCAGCAATATATTCTGCCTCAGTGGTGGAATCCGCAGTACTGTCTTGCTTGGAACTCTTCCAAGAGACAGCAGTACCATTGAGCATGAATATGAATCCTGAGGTTGACTTCGAGTCATCAATATCGCTTTGGAAGCTAGAGTCGGTATAGCCTTCCAATTTCAGTTCTCCACCCCCATAGACCAAGAACAATTTATTGGTCCTTCTCAAATACTTGAGGATGTCTTTCACAGCTTTCCAGTGTGGAAGACCAGGGTTGGATTGATATCTACTCACTACACTTAGTGCAAAAGCCACGTCAGGACGTGTAGATATCATCCCATACATGATGCTACCAATAGCCGAAGCGTACGGAATTCGTGTCATCGCCGCTATCTCTGCATCAGCCTTGAGAGACATAGACTTGGATAGGGACACGCCATGACACATTGGTAGATGTCCTCTCTTGGACTCATCCATCGAGAACCGCTTCACGATGTGTTGGAAACTAAATTCTGGAGTTTGACAAAACATAAAATCAACTAATACATGAAAGCATATTCGGCAGCTGAACATTCAACTAAAATCAGTTGACACAAACTGATCAGTTGAGAACTGATCAGTTAAAACATTCAGCCGAAAACATTAAAGCTTCTCAACTGAAGATACCTCGGGAAAAATCATTCAACAGACAAAAAGACATATCAGACAGCAACTGAATATGGAAAGCCGCACTGCATAGAAAAACGTATTTCGGCTATTGAGATTAATACGCCGTCTTACAATAAATGATGAAGCGGCAATCAAGAACTTTGTCCAAGAAATGATAAGGTGGCAATCAACGGATACGAGAATTCGAAATTACCATTGAAAGATAAATCTATAAATATGACTAAAGAGCAGTTGACAGAGACACGATTGACCAATCTCAAACTTGCCATTACTCTGTCAAAATCTCAGCTCACACTTATTAGATCTATTCGTAGCAATCAAGGCTACACATTGAGTAAACTAGCACTCTGAAATATTGATAATTCGATAAGTGCTAAGTCCAGTTACTTACAGAGATCATTGTATTATACTAAGAGTTTCAGTTCAGGCAATAGATAAGTCCTAACTGAAGTGGGTCTGTACAAGCGTTGTACTCGATCAAAGTCTTTTAGTGAACATCCTATCTTTGTGATAGAAGGGGTGACGTAGGAGTTATTCAATTCTCCGAACATCCAGAAACATATTGTGTTATCTTTACTTCAGCTTTTTATTTCCAGTTAGATATTCTATCTTTCAATCAGTTTATTTTCCGCAACTGCTTATTCAGTTTAACTGATTGATATTGACCGACGGGATACTTAGTTCAGTTTGTAACAAAACTGAACTACCTTTTTCGAAAAACATTTAAATTCCTAGAAGTGTTTATTCAACCCCCCCTTCTAAACACTCCTTAGTCAATAACCGATCCTAACAAGTGGTATCAGAGCGAGGCATATCCTGTCAAAGATTATCTATCCTCAATCTAATCACTATGTCTTCATTCAATAAGATTCCAATGTTCTCCAGGAAAGATTTTGATGATTGGAAAATCAGAATGCAGGCTCATCTAGCTGCACAAGACGATGACATGTGGTATGTCATAACTGACGAACCCATGAAAATTTTGAAAGCAAACACAGCTGTTGCTATTACTGAAAGGGCACCTCACCGAATTGAAAAGCCTCGAGATAAGTGGACTACAGAGGACAAAAGAAAGGCAAATCTAGACAATGTTGCAAAAGACATATTTTATAAGACACTGGACAAAGTCACGTTCAGTAAGATCAAAATGTGCAAAACCGCCAAAGAAATTTGGGAGAAGTTAATTCAACTTTGTGAAGGAAATGATCAAACAAAAGAAAACAAACTTTCAGTTGTCATGCAGAAGTTCGACAACATCAGAATTAAGATGGGAGAAACAATGGATGAGTATGATGAAAGAACAAGCTTGTATCATCAACGAACTAAATGCACTTGGAAAAGTGTATACAAATAAAGAAGTAGCGTTGAAAGTAATCAGAGGACTTCCCAAAGAATGGGATGTCAAAACTATGGCAATGAGGGAATCCAAATATCTTAACAAAGTTGAACTTCATGATTTATTTGCAGATCTAAAAGCATATGAGTTTGAACTTCAAACTCGAGAAGGAGAACCATCTACTCCAGCAGCAACTACTGCCTTGACTGCTGTTAGAAATGAATCAACTGGTTCAGTTGAGAAAAATGCTGATCAGCTGAGCAATGATGCCATGTCTCAATTCATTAAGAAATTTGGAAGATTCATGAGGAAAAATCAAGGAAATTTTCAGAAGAATGATCAAAGAAACAACTCCAGAGAAGAGTCTAATGTATGTTTCAACTGTGGCAAATCCGGTCACTTTATTGCCAACTGTCCAAAGCCTAAAAAGGATAATCAAACTTCAAGTGAAAGAAAGAAGAAGATGTATGAGCACAAAAGAAGATCTAAGGACGAAAAGAAGCCTTACAAGAAGAAACATGAAGTACTCCTAGCTGAAGACAGCAAAGCCAAATGGGCAGAAACTGACAGCAAAGAGTCAGATCCAGAAAGTTCTTGCGGTTCAAGTGAGGATGAGGAAGAAGTAACATGTCTAATGGCAGATAACATAGAAGATCAATCAAGCTGCGAGCAGGTATTTGATTTTAGCTCTATTGATTTTACACGAGAAGAACTCATCTCAACTCTTCATGACATGGTCAATGAGTATCAAAAGCTTGCTTTATCATTTGAAAAACTCAGAGCAAAGCAAGATGATCCCAAAGACAATAAAACAAAAACTGCTGAATCAGTTGAAATGTTGAGTCTGAGAAGGGAGATTGCTGAACTCACTGATGAAAGAAGCAGGAATCAATCAATGATTCAAAAAATGTCGCTTGAAAATACAAAGCTCAATGAGCTCATTCAAGTTTGGAACAAATCATCTAAAGCTTTAACTAATATACAGAATTCTCAGAAATCAGTTGATGATAAAACTGGTTTAGGATTCTGTAGTAAAGATGATTTGTCTTCCCAAGATATTCAACCAAAACTGAATATGAACAAAGGGAAATATATTCACTTTGTAAAATCAGTTATGGTACAAAATCAAGAAGAGTCGAGCAAACTGATTGAACAGGCCATACCAGAATATGATTAAAGGCATGAGATATGGAATTGGATATAATCCAAAGGGTAAGACTGACTCATGGAATCAGCAACAAAAAAATCTCAGCAGAAAACATTCATATGGCTACTCAAACTACTACAACAGTAAGCCAATTCAGGAAAGATATCGGCTGAACAATCAGTTGAAAAAGAACAAAACACATGTTGTATCATCCACACACCATACACCAAGCACACACAAACTAGGGAAGGACCATATGGAATACAGCAACAGGACGGTCAGTTAGACTGATTCAAGTCTGGATTCCTAAAGGACTAATCAACTTTGGACCCAAATAGAAAAGGGTACCAGAATCTTATTTTGTGTTTAATTACAGGCAATAGGAACAAGCATTGGATCAATATGGTATCTGGACAGTGGATGTTCACGACACATGACAGGAGATTCAAACTTATTGTCTCAACTGGTTAAATACAATTGTCCAAACATCAGTTTTGGGGATAATTCCAAAGGTAAAACTGTGGGTAAGAGTAAGCTTATCCATGGTAACTTCACCATTAATGATATTTTATTAGTCGAGAATCTTAAGTATAATCTGATAAGCATTAGTCAGTTATGCGATAATGGATTCTCAGTTCAGTTTGACAAACACTCTTGTTCAGTCAAAAACTCAACTGAAGAGATTATTCTAGCTGGCAAAAGGTGTGGAAACACTTACAAAGTCAGCTGGAATGATCAACCTTATACACCAGTATGCTTTAATATTGCGTCTAAATCATCTCAAAACTGGTTGTGGCATAAACGGTTAAATCATTTAAACTTTAAATCTCTTGCCTATCTGAGTAAGCATGAACTTGTAACTGGTTTGCCCAAAATAAATTTTTCAAAAGAAAAACTTTGTTCAGCATGTCAGTATGGAAAACAAGTTCGATCCTCTTTCAAAAACAAAGGCTGTAAATCTTCATCCCGATGCTTAGAATTATTGCACATGGATCTCTTTGGTCCAATACCAGTCATGAGCTTAGGGGGAATGAAATACACTTTGGTGGTCGTAGATGACTTTTGAAGATTTACTTGGGTTATATTTCTCAAATCCAAAGACCATACTGCTGCACAACTGATTAAACTCTTCAAAAGACTTTTAAATGAAAAATCAGTTGGGATTGATCGAATCAGATCTGATCGAGGAACTGAATTCATCAATCAAACACTTTCAAACTTTTTAGAAAATACTGGAATCAAGCATGAATTCTCAGCAGCAAGAACACCTCAGCAAAACGGTGTAGCTGAGAGAAGAAATCGGACTCTTAAGGAAGCTGCTAGAACGATGCTTGCTGATTCAGGTATTTCTCAAAGATTTTGGGCAGAAGCAGTAAACACTGCATGCTACACTCAGAACAGATCAATGATTAATAAAAATCACAAGAAAACACCATATGAGATCTGGCTTGGAAGAAAAAGCATAATCACTTACTTCAAAATATTTGGCTGTAGAAGTTTTATTCGTAACAATGGTAAAAATTATCTAAAAGCATTCGATGTCAAATCAGCAGAAGGAATATTCCTTGGATATTCATCAGTTAGCATAGCTTACATAGTATTTAATAAGAAAACCTTGAATGTTGAAGAATCTGCACATGTTAACTTTGATGAAACTGCACTAATCGATAAGCCAACTGATCAAGTTGAGTTAGCTGATCGATTTACAGATATCAGTTTGGAAGATGATGACTCAGACGAAAGTTGTAATAATCAGAATATTTTTCATACACCTGAACCTGAGATATTGGATCAACCAGCTGAATTGGAAGCAAATCTTGACAATCAGTTAATGGAGCAAACTAATGGAAATCAATTATCAACTGAATCAGCTCCAACTGAAACTGAGAACATTCAGTTACCTAATGAAGAATTTGCTGGCTGTGAAGCACCCAACGCTGAATTTAGATGGAAGAAATCACATCCTCCAGAACTGGTAATTGGTAACCCATCTGATCCAGTAAGAACAAGAAATCAGATGCTCAATTTATTTATTCATTCAGCTTTTGTATCTCAAATCGAACCAAAGAAAACTGACGAAGCTCTTGCTGATCCTAATTGGATTAATGCAATGCAAGAAGAGCTAAATCAGTTTGTTCATAACAATGTCTGGAACTTAGTTCCAAGACCAGCTTCTAAAACTGTTATAGGTACAAAGTGGGTATACAGGAACAAACTGAACGAAGACGGTTCAGTTGTGCGCAACAAAGCAAGGCTCGTAGCACAAGGCTATAGACAAGAAGAAGGGATCGATTATGATGAGACATTTGCACCAGTTGCAAGACTGGAGGCAATCAGAATATTTCTTGCATATGCATCCTTCAAGAACTTTAAAGTCTATCAAATGGAAGTGAAAAGTGCATTTCTAAATGGCCAATTGCAAGAAGAAGTTTACGTTGAACAACCTCCAGGTTTTGTCAATCATAATTTTCCTAATCACGTTTATCATTTGAACAAAGCATTATATGGTCTCAAACAAGCTCAACGGGCTTGGTATGAAACCTTATCAAAATTCCTAACTGATCATGATTTTACTGTTGGATCAGTTGATAAGACTTTGTTTAAATTCTCGAAAAATGATCATATCTTATTTGTTCAAATTTACGTTGATGATATTATATTTGGGTCAACTAACCCCCAATTATGCAAGAAATTTGCTAAGTTGATGCAGGAAAAGTTCGAAATGAGCATGATGGGTGAGCTGACATTCTTTCTTGGTTTACAAGTGAAACAACTGGACTCAGGAACATTTATCAGCCAAACCAAATATACCAAGGAATTGCTGAAGAAATTTGGCATGGAATCTTGTTCAACAGCAAGTACTCCAATGAGCTCATCAGTTAAATTAGACACTGATCAAGGGGGAATATCAGTTGAGACGACACTTTACAGAGGTTTAATAGGTTCTTTATTGTACCTAACTGCTAGTCGTCCTGATATTATGTTTGTTGTATGTATATGTGCAAGATTTCAAGCTAATCCTAAGCAATCACATTTTTCTGCTGCCAAACGTATCTTGAGATATCTTAAAGGCACACAAAATGTTGGATTATGGTACTCAAAAGACTCATCTTTCAATTTAGTTGGCTATTCAGATGCAGATTATGCAGGATGCAAGCTTGATCGGAAAAGCACAAGTGGATCATGTCAGTTTCTAGGAGACAGACTGATCTCTTGGTTCAGTAAAAAGCAAACATCCATAGCAACTTCCACAACTGAAGCAGAATATCTTGCTGCTGGAAGCTGTTGTGCCCAACTGCTTTGGATTCAGCAACAACTGAAAGATTATGGTGTTGATGCAAAGGAGTCACCGATATTCTGTGACAACACAAGTACAATCGCTATAACATATAATCAAGTTCTTCACTCCAGAACCAAGCACATAGATGTCAGACATCACTTCATCAGGGATCATGCACTGAAGAAGAACATCAGATTGGAGTATGTCTCAACGGAACAACAAGCAGCAGACATCTTCACAAAACCACTACCAGAGGCTAAGTTTTCTTATTTTCGAAACATTCTTGGTTTAATTGATTTATCTTAGATATTATTAGAAATATAACTTCTTCAACAGAATTAAATACAGAAAATAAGAACACAACAAATTAAGAATAATATTTCATTAAGAATACCAACGTTCCCAATTTACAGAAGAAATCATAGATCCAACTGTATCTAGCCATGCTCTAACCCAATCATTCAACTCATAGATTCGAACTCTGGCAAATGCCCTAGACTTCGAAATCTTATCAACAACATGCCACTCCTTCCACAGCAGTGCCTCTAAAAGACATTTATCTTCAACCAACTCTCTAACATGGCTAACCTCAAAACGAGCAAGATATTTCAGTGCTCTCCTTTCCTGAGCACGAGTAGGAATGACACCACTGTCACTCACATTCTTCAACTCTTGAATCTTTTCCCATGTTGTCAATACCTTTTGAAAGACATATTTCTCCATTTTTCTTTTTATTTCAGCTAAACGAGGGGCTGACTGATCAGTCACATGGACATGAGTGCTACTGCCTGTATCAGAATCAGACATATTGAAAGTTTTACTGATAATATATCACATTTTGATCACTATTTATAGGAAAATGAAGAAGCCGAAGAGTTTTAAGTGATTAAATATGTCTTTCCTATTTACCAAGGACTTTAAGTTATAAGTTAATCATTAATAACTCATATTAGTTTGAATCTTATAACCAACTTATTAAAATTAATCCTTTATCAGTTTATTTGTTTATCACAACTGATATCAGTTAGCGTTTAAGTGTTTATATCTCATCGCAAATCATTGTGCACAAAAACAAAATAAAATGACACATTAATCAAATTAAATATTTCATTCATCCATAAATATTTGACAGGATTACATGATCATAAGTTTCCTTCACACTAGCTATCCACATGTTCATCCAAACAGCTAGTGCTGAGGAAGAAGTTTTGCAGAAACTATGTGAAGATGCGATGCTGTTAAGAGTCTCCAACTCCTTACGCAACATCAATTCATAAAGGTGGCCTGTAATAGCCGAGCCCGGTGTACGGTATGGTTTAAGTTTTGTATGTTTATTTGGCTTATGTGATTAGATGTTTAGAGTTGTGTTTTGGGCCATAGTATTATTGGTTATTGTTTTATTGAGGTGTTAGTTGGTGTTGATTGTTCGTTTCAGCGTTTTGGATCGATTTTAGTTGATTTAGTACTGTTCATTGCCGTGGCTTGAGTGCACCCGCGCTCTTAGAGGAGTGCTCCCGCGGTGTACTATTCATCATTTTGGATTTGGAAGGCCGTGGCATCACCGCACCCGCGGCAAGACCGCACCCGCGGTAATTGCAGCACCGCACCCGCGGTGTTTGTGTTCCAGATTTATTTTGTTGTGCCGTGAGCTTAGCGCACACACGGTGCTTGTGGCAGCGCACCCGCGGTATAAGTATGGGCGAGATATTTAGTTGCTTTTTGGGAGTGGTTGGCCATACTTTCCCTTATCTTTTCCCTTCCAACTCGTTTTCTCTCCATTTGCAAGGGTTTTCATCCATTTCTTTAGCTTCCTACCTATGATTCTTGGATTTGTTTGGATTTCCGACTTGAGATCGAGGTTCTCCGTGGTATAAGGAAGCTTAGGTAAGTTTTTGGTTGAGTTCTATCATGGTTTTTGGATATGAGATGTTATAGGGTGTTGTATTGGTTGGTTTAATGGATTATTTGACTTGTACTTGTGGATATAGAGTTGATATTGGTGTTATTTATGGATTATTGTTGTAGGTGGTGTACCAAGAGTATAGTTTGGAGGTGTTCTATTGGTTGTAAGTGGAATTTCATCCCTTTGCTCACATGATGTTATATGTATTGTGTTTTAAAGATTTTAAAGTGATATTCCCTTCATTTGATTCATTGTTATGTATTGATCCCATTGATTGTCTATTGGAGGCATTGATGTCTCACTATTGTTAAAAGGGAATACAAGAGAAAATAATAGATTGTGAAACGACGGCTTTAAATGCTATTCAGAGTTCAAATGTTTTATTGGATTGATTGAATCATAGTCAGAGCATTGCATGCAATTAGTTGATCAACAACCATAGGCTCTTATCCCTCACAGTTATCGATTTATATCGATGGGATATTTGCAACCACAGACAGAGATACTATTGATATCAATCTAATCAGAGAAAAGAGAATACCATCTTATTGCTATCTTATTAATATGCTATTGCTACAGTTATTGTTACAGTATTCATGTTTCAGAGTTGATGGTATTTATGATTTCAAAGTCATGTTTTACAGAGTATATTGTATCATTGCTATGTTAGAGTTCCACTTGCTGAGATTTATTCTCATTTCAGTTATTTTCATGTGATGCAGATAAGAGTGACCGACCAGGACAGTGATCGTGGATGGGGGTCATATGCATACACCGTTGGAAGGAAGATTATTTTGTATCATTTTGGGACATGATCATAGAAATGATTGTTTTGCATTTTGTATATCATTTGAATGATCATGTATTTATTTTGTAAACATTTTTATGAAATGTATTTTGAAACTCCTTCCATATTTTAAAGAAAATTTTATTTCCGCTGTATTATTTTAATGTTACGGGTCAGGGTGTCACATGGCCCTCCTTGAAGGCATCCACCTCTGCATAAATTTTTAAGTGCTCTCGCACTTCTCTCAACTGGGCCATCCGCCTAAAGGTGGTGACCCTTCCTGAGTTGTACAGGAGCTCTAGCTCCTGTAACTCTTCCCAGTAGGGAAGACTAGCATAGAAGACCCTTGTCTTCTATTGCAACTTTTTGTGCCTCAAGTGAAACTGGAACGACGCTTGAACTACTTGCTCCTGCCATTTCTTCTTAAAAGTTTTCTGCTGATACTTGTGACTAACTTTTCAGTCTTATTTATAGGCCAGGACAAGGAAAACGAAAGGACACTTCTCTCTGTGACGTTTGATATGCCAAGCACTATACTCGTCTTTAATCATTACTGTCTATTGCCGTCATTTTTCTTTAATGCATTTATTTAGGGGGAATGATGGTTTAAGAGATTAACTGAGAAGACAGTTGTTAGTGAATTCCTAACTGAAAGGACTCAGTTTTTCCTAACTGATCGTTCAGTTGAAAATTCTACTAATCTTCTCATCAAAGTTAATAAATTAAACCTATTATATTCCAAATCAAATGACGTGACTATCTGCTAAATCATGATGAATTTAAGTTTACAACGTGTACACGTTTTTAACCGCTCAAAATTGCACACACATGGCACGCGTACATTATTTTTGAAAAACACAAATTATTTACGGACTGACACGTGTCCAAAAATTTGAATAGTCACGAACATATGTACAATTGCCCGCTTCATTTCAGTTCTACTTTTTGATTATTCACAAACTGCCGAAAGTAAGAACAAATATCTTCTCTAAATTTCTCTTTCAGCAAATCACCCAGTACGAAATGACGACTCAGATTCCCGCTTACATGCTTAATGCTATGACAATCAATTTTGGATCCATTTTATCTTTCGGAGATGATGAGGTCAAAAAGGTGTTTCAAAAACTCGAAAATGCTGGACTGAGAACATTTCTGGGACAATCATCGCAGGATATATATCCAAAAGAACTTCAAGATTTCTATTCCTCTGGCAAGGTTGACTCAGAAGGTATCATAAATTCTACTGTCAATGATCAGTCGATGACTATATCTGAAGATTCTTTTGGGGAATTATTCTCTTTACCTTGTGACGGATTAGCACAACTTTCGGATGTCAAAGCATCTGATATTGATGGAATACAAATCCTTTTATCTGCTGATGGATGGAAAATTAAAGTTTCTGATCCTAAGAAGGAACTGAAACATGAAATTCAGTTGCTTGCTGATATAATTGCTAAAGGGCTCTTAGCAAAAGCAGGATCATTTGCTGCCCTTACATTGGAAAAGTTTCAAGCCATTACTGCTATTATGACTGATCAAAAATTCAACTGGAAACGGCTCATCTTCAACATACTGAAGAATATGTTTTTGTTGTCAAAACAATCCAAGGGTTTTGCCGTACAAATCAGTTATCTTTTGAAAGTAAGAGGTTTAGTGGATGCTGATTCTGAAAGATTATCGAAATTCAAGGTGTTCAATGCAAAGAACACTATGCCACCAAAAATCAACCTGGACATTTCTCCTGCCAAATTCGTCAAGATTAAGAAGGAGATTGGAATTGATCAGGCGACTACAAAATCAGAGAAGAAAGTCAAAACTCTACCTCAACGAAAGATTACTAAAAGAAAATTGATTCTGAGTACAACTGATTCAGAGAGAACTCCATCACCTCAGATTTTCAAGAGAACAAGAACTCAAAGAGTGAGGTCGGTTACTGAAGTCACCATTTCTGCTGATCAGTCAATGACTACTGAGAGTCAGCAACCGATAGAAGTTGTTCCCTTGAACATCATTCCACCTGACGATTCAGCTAGCACAAAGAGGGAATCAGTTAGGGCCAAAGCTCCCTTAACTCAGATATCTCGACCAATTGGTGTTGCACCCGCACGCCCGAAAGGCATCAAGTTTGTAGAAATGGTGGATTCAACTCGAACTTGGTTAGAAATTCCACACCTCATGAGCTCTGACAAAGGAAAGGGGAAGATGATTGAAAAACCTCGACCAACAAATCCGATTCAAACCCACATTGACCTTGTTTGGGCAAAGGTTAATGATTTTGCAGCTTCAAAAATTCAGGCCTATGATGATTGGATGGCCTACCGAACTGAAATTTTTGCCAAGAAACTGAAGAACAAATCTCAACTGAATAAATTTATTAAACTGGAAGATTATGTTCTGAAGACAGTAAAAGCAGCCTCCATTACTCTGGCTATGGAAAGGAAAACCTACTTATTTGATCAAGTGAGAGCAAAGAAGTTGGCTCATATTATCAGCAAATTGAAGGACAATTATATTCCCACAAATCCAACTGCCTATGCTGATCAAGCAGTGATCACTCAGCTAGATTCTGATTTGGTTGGGTTGCTATCTCAGATTAAATTTTGGGAAATGGATCAGGAATTAGTCATTCATCAAGGAAATTCAGACACTGATGATGAAAACGAAGATGACGAATCACTCACTGAACAGCAGCAACCATCGTCTGAACTGGCTCTTGTTACAACTGACGTACCAGTTCTAGAAAAGCTTCAGTCACCTCCTACTGAACAACAACTATACACCGAAGCTGAGCTTTCCTTTGCTCACATCGATGAGATCATTTCAGTAATCGTTCAGGATTCTCACTTGAGTAAATCTACAAATGACAAAATTGATCATCCAGTTGATCAAACCGATGAAGAGGCTCCTATCTCTGCAAAAGAACCAATTCAGCAAGCTTCATCTGCTGACATGAATACTTCAACGGACGATCCTCTTGCTTGTCAAGATCCTCCGCTACAGGAACCGGTGCTCAATTCTCCACCATCTGTTATTCTTAAGACCAATCATTCTGCTGAACAAATTCATCTCCTCTACTTACAGTTCAAGGAGAAATAATTGAAACTGATGTTTCGATTCAAAATGTTGATGATCCAGTCTCAACTGACCACACATTAGTCGTTTCTGAACACATCACCAAAGAAGCAGGATCCTCCTACCAATCTCCTCCTCAAAATTCTTCAGATATTGATCTTATTCTGGAAGAAGTTCAGCATTTACAGAATAATATGGAGCAAATGATCTCTACCATCTCTAAAATTCAGAACACGCAACTATCTCATACTCTAAAATTGGATCATCTAATGAGTCCAACTTAGAGAAAATGAATGCTCTTAGAGTCAAAATGGACTCCCTTGTCAAAACTATGGATCAAACAAAGCAGGGGTTACTCGATTCCTTATCTACAGATCAAGATGTAAACAGTCAAAGATTTCAGCGATTGGAAACCTTTGTTTCAAAGCAAATGGAGTTACTACAGACCTCCTTCACCACTATTGCCTCAAGCATCACATCAGATGTCAAAATTCTCTTCCTTCACGTTAAAAGCTATCGGACAAAATGGAGGTATTTGAAAAAAAGGGGGAAAACAGCTAAAGAATTATCTGAATGGATCATATTATTATCAGATTATTATCAACTGATGTTATTTTCTCCAACTGATGTTATTCTCTCAGAATTTATATTATCTACAAGGAATTCTGCTATCTTATGATTCAGTTGCATAATCTATTATCAACAAAGAGCTGAGTTAAATCTCTTGGTTTTGTCAAACACCATAAAGGGGGAAATTGTTGGAAACTAAATTCTGGAGTTTGACAAAACATAAAATCAACTAATACATAAAAGCATATTCGGCAGCTGAACATTCAACTAAAATCAGTTGACACAAACTGATCAGTTGAGAACTGATCAGTTAAAACATTCAGCCGAAAACATTAAAGCTTCTCAACTGAAGATACCTCGGGAAAAATCATTCAACAGACAAAAAGACATATCAGACAGCAACTGAATATGGAAAGCCGCACTGCAAGAAAAACGTATTTCGGCTATTGAGATTAATACGCCGTCTTACAATAAATGATGAAGCGGCAATCAAGAACTGTGGGGACCCGGACGCTAATCATCTTCTTAATCATCGTTGGGATTTAATTATCAGTTCTGATAAACAGGGTCTAAAAAAAAATTTTCTTTTTAAAATATAAATGCGGAAGGTAATGGAATCTAATTAATATACATCTCTGTATAACAACTACAAGTCAATAGAAAAGTACAATACTGTACAACCTCAGTCTAAGGTTTAGTTACTAAGTTCAAGTAATAAAACAAGTCTACCGTAAGTCCGGAATCACCACGCTATCTAGTCCAGCCTTTTTCTCATCTTGACCCTGATCCAGCCCCACCTGTTGTCATGCACACATACAAAACAAGACAACAGCCGGATAACTCCGGTGAGAATAAATCCCAGTATAAAACATGGTAAGCATGTACAGAAACAATCTAAATCGTAACACATGCTATCATAAACATATTCAAGGATACTGGATTTCATAATCTATGAAATCAAATCCAAATAAGCATGCAATTCAATCTAGATAAACATGCAATTTAAATCAAATCATATAACATGCTATCATAACTGAAAGCAATAAACACGGGTTTCATAGTCTATGAAACCACATCTATAAACACATGCAATTCTGGTCAAATCATGTCTAGACTCGACTCAATTCTAACTCTAGGGATCCCGGTGTGAATAAGACGTCACTGTCTGTTACCTACTCTCCCAATCGGGGTAACGTACGTCTTATTCCTAGACTTCGGTCATATCTGTATCGAATAATCTACAATCGGAGGATGTCTGCTCCTATGTAACGATACACCGAACGTCTAGTTTTGGCAAATCTGCCAATATCTCCTATCTCAGGACTCGAATATAAATCAATAAACAAAATATTACATAATCAATGTAATAACAATCTAGTATGTGATTTAGGGAAACTCGTATCAAGTCTGAATCGAGTTGTGCAATCCCGTGACCACATGAATTATACCTTTGTCGTCCCGGTCTGAGGAAGACGATGACCTGTATTCAAATCTGTCCATATCAAATCTGAAATTACAATATCAAATACACTGTATCAATGAATAACTCAATTCACAATCTGTTCTGATCAATACTTAACTCAGTACATAATCTGACCAAAAATCTGAACAAAATACAATCTGATTCATATCAACGAATATCACGATGAAATCTAAATCATAACTGAATCTGATCAATCTGAATCAACTGATGTTGTAACAGTACAATAATACAATCTTGTAACCCCGTCAACCTCAACATTCCAAATATCAAATCTAAAGGCATAATCAATACCATATCATCATTCTTCTAATTCTAGTATGTCAATATCTATGGAATTCGACTCACGATCTGTTGAAATTCATAACACAAACATACCGCATCATTTCTTTGATCTAATTCCACAAACATGCTGAATAATCTATCCACACACATAAGAATAATCATCTCTTTATTCTTGAATCAAGAACGATACCATTCTAGTGTTTCATCTCAGTCAATATCTTCTGAAATTCATAACAATTGTATAAACTAGTATGTTCGTTAATCTGACTTCGATTATACAATGTCTACGGTAGCAGAAACAACATATCTGAATCATATTCAGTTCTGACAACATCATATTTCCAAAACATCTCAAAACGTAATAAAAATTACGTCCTGGTATAGCTTGAGTCGAGAGGAACACGCTGCTGTGTTCAGATTCGAATTCTGATGCACGGATTCTTCGAAATCTCGAATCTAAAAGGCGTAAGGATTTTCTCTCCAAAAGCTTCGACCCTTTGATGAATTCTGAGAGAAAACACGTGTAACTCTCATATATATACTGCATGCAACCATATAAAACGTGGCATAGCTTTTCTTGTTGCACGTAAGACCGCGGGTGCGGTAACTCAATAAGCGCGGGTGCGCCATGCTCTCGGCAGCACTATCCAAAATCAAGAGCATCGACTGCGGGTGCGGTCTTGGTTGCACCGCAGGTGCGGTGTTCTTAGCGCGGGTGCGCTGCGTCTAACACCACGGGTGCGGTGTGGCTACGGAAATTGCACTTCATTTTCTTCACATGCACCGCGGGTGCGGTCGTGCTGGCACTGCGGGTGCGGTCTTGCAAACTTCTAAATTTCTAATTTTTTTATCTTTGCAACACCTTATAATCTTGTCTTTTCTTCCCTCAATGCATGTCATGCATTCTCATATCTTCTGAGTCTCACGTTAACGAAGATTAATAATCTTGGTTTATCAATTCGATAATTCTCGGGCATTACAAGAACTTTGTCCAAGAAATGATAAGGTGGCAATCAACGGATACGAGAATTCGAAATTACCGTTGAAAGATAAATCTATAAATATGACTAAAGAGCAGTTGACAGAGACATGATTGACCAATCTCAAACTTGCCATTACTCTGTCAAAATCTCAGCTCACACTTATTAGATCTATTCGTAGCAATCAAGGCTACACATTGAGTAAACTAGCACTCTGAAATATTGATAATTCGATAAGTGCTAAGTCCAGTTACTTACAGAGATCATTGTATTATACTAAGAGTTTCAGTTCAGGCAATAGATAAGTCCTAACTGAAGTGGGTCTGTACAAGCGTTGTACTCGATCAAAGTCTTTTAGTGAACATCCTATCTTTGTGATAGAAGGGGTGACGTAGGAGTTATTCAATTCTCCGAACATCCAGAAACATATTGTGTTATCTTTACTTCAGCTTTTTATTTCTAGTTAGATATTCTATCTTTCAATCAGTTTATTTTCCGCAACTGCTTATTCAGTTTAACTGATTGATATTGACCGACGGGATACTTAGTTCAGTTTGTAACAAAACTGAACTACCTTTTTCGAAAAACATTTAAATTCCTAGAAGTGTTTATTCAACCCCCCCTTCTAAACACTCCTTAGTCAATAACCGATCCTAACACGATGGTATCAATGTATGTGGACTGGGTGAGACCAAGCAATCTTTTTGATCTATCTCTATAGATCTGTATTCCTAATACAAAAGATGCTTCACCCAAGTCCTGCATCGAGAACTTACTTGCTAACCATATCTTAGTTGATTGTAACATTCCTACATCATTCACAATGAGTAGAATGTCATCAACATACAACACTAGGAATGTCACAGCACTCCCACTAACCTTCTTATACACACAGGGTTCCTCTGGATTCTTAGTAAAACCAAACTCTTTGATTGTACTATCGAATCTGAGGTTCCAACTCTAGATGCCTGCTTTAGACCATAAATAGATCTTTGAAGTTTGCATACCATATGCTCACTTCCGATAGATGTAAACCCTTCAGGTTGAGACATGTAAATCTCTTCCTTAATATCCCCATAAAGAAAGGCAGTCTTGACATCCATCTGCCATATCTCATAGTCATACCATGCAGCTATGGCTAGCAAAATCCTAATGGACTTGAACATTCCAACTGGAGAAAAGGTTTCCTCATAGTCAACACCTTGCCTTTGAGTATACCCTTTTGCTACCAATCGCGCCTTGAAGGTCAATACCTTCCCATCCGCCCAAAGTTTCCTCTTGTAAATCCATTTACACCCTATGGGAACAATTCCCTCAGGTGGATCCACGAGATTCCACACTTGGTTCGAATGCATGGAATTTATCTCAGATTCCATTGCTTCAAGCCATTTGGATGATGTGGGGACCCGGACGCTAATCAAGTTCTTAATCATGTTTGGGACTAATTAATCAATTATAAAACAGGGTCTAAAATTTTTTTTTTTTTTTAAATACAAAGCGGAAACGTAATGTAATTTATTCAAATTACATATTAAACATGAATATACATCTCAGTATAAAAGTACAAGTCATGTACAACATACATTTATTCACTAGGGTTTAACAGCTAATATCAAGTGTCTAACCCTATCTCTAAATCCAGTCCGGAATCACCACGCTAAACTCGTCTTCTCTCATCCTCTTCTTGACCCTGATCCAGCCCCACCTGTTGTCATGCACACATACAAAACAAGACAACAGCCGGATAACTCCGTTGAGATATAAATATCCCAGTATAAACAATGTAAACATGCAATCATATAAAAGCATATACGAAAGCATATATAAGAAATATTCTTAACCTGTATCAAATCAGAATACATAAATCAATATCAAACATTCAATAATCATGAATGGCATAAACAATGTAAATCAACAGGTCATATCAGACTCCACTCAACCGAAGCGTCGTCTCAGACTCGACTCAACTGACACGTCGTCTCAGACTCGACTCAACTCTATCCTAGGGATCCCGATGTCTGGATATAGGTATTATATCGAATCTCAGTCGATAGGAATGAATCAATCCCTAAACGGCATCGATATAATTCATATATCAGTGTCTGGGCGAATCAGCCGCAGAATTGACGACTCAGTCAATAACCCGACGAATCAGCCGGTAATTAGGCGAATCAGCCCATAATCAGACAACTCAGCCTGTAATTAAGCGAATCAGCTTAAGTTTAGACGAATCAGTCAATCACCAGACGAATCAGCCGGTGACTAGGCGAATCAGCCTATAATGGACGAATCAGTCAATAACCCGACGAATCAGCCGGTGACTAGGCGAATCAGCCTATGACTCAACGACTCAGTAATCAATACATACAGTCAGTATCTAAGCAAATCAATCAATGACTAGCGAATCAGCAGTCATTACATGCAATGTCTATAAATCAATAGACAACAAACATCAATCTCATCAATTACAAGAATCAATGTAATAAACTAAGTATGTGATTTAGGGAAACTCGAGTCAAACCTTCCTCGAGTTGTGCAATCCCAACACAACATTAATTTATACCTTTCTTTCTGATACCCTGGCTCTGTCGAAGTCTCGAACCCCAAGCCTCTCAATACTCAGTCTGACAATAACAATATCGAGGGTATGGTATCAATACACCACTCAATTAATACTGGATACAAATAGAATTCGATCAAATTCTGTTTCAACAACATAACATCATAATCTCAATATATCCAGCCTTATTATATCAGTCAGATATCAATTCTAATATCTCATAATCAATAATAACTCAATTCTGATATCAAATCGGCTCCAAAACTACTCCGAAAATCATAACAATTTCATATTCAGTCCGTTTCTTAATCTGACTTCGATTCTACGCTGTCTAACATGTCAAGAACAACATATATGACGTGTATTCAATTCTAACAACATCATACTTTCAAGACATGTCAAAACGTAACAAAACTTACGTCCAGTTGTATCCTGCGTTGATAGGAACACAGTACCGAAGTCGGATTTTAATTCAGATATACGGTTCGCTCGTAAATCAAGTTTCAAAATTAAGAAGTAAGCTTTCCCTTCAATCCTCGATTTTCTTCTGCTGATTAATGTTTATATGTATATATATATATATATACATCTCGGACATGCAATAAGCCAAATGGCAAGCTTACGTTTTGCATGACTGGCGCATATGCGCGCTCGATGCCCGCGCATATGCGCGCTCGATGCCCGCGCATATGCGCCGGAAGCATTGTCCGGCTTCTGCACTCCTCGCGCATATGCGCGAGACCTACTGGTCACGCACCATTCCCCTCGTGCATATGCGCCACTTTTCTCGCGCATATGCGCCAAGCCTACTGTCCCTCCCGCGCATGTGCGCCATCTACGTCGCGCATATGCGCCGAACCTTCTGGACATGTCGCGCATATGCGCGCATTTCTTCGCGTATGTGCGCCATGGCTTCGGCCCTTCTGATTATTTGATGTATTTTCTCGTCTTTTCCGGTCCGATCTGTTTCGTCTATAATCAAATCGATTATCACCAATAGATTATAATAATCATCGCTAACTCATTTCGAATTAACGGGATAAATTCCTCGGGCATTACATTTCTCCCCCTCTTAGATTTGAGTTCGTCCTCGAACTCACAAGTAATCGATTCAGAAGAAATGTATATATAGAGCTTAAACCAAAACTCAAATATCTGATTCCGGTCTGGAATAAGAATTCACTAAGTATAATGTCATAATACTTCTCCAATCCTTCTGACAGATCTTGCCATGTTGGTTATACAACATCCGTATAAACCACTCCATAGTCTATAATTATTCAATAAAGCCAACCATCATTAAATCTGTTGCTCTCGATTTAGGACATATTCAATCCTCGACCTCAAATACCAATCATCATCATCCGATGTTGGTTTATGACATCTGTTCTTTTTGAACTATCTTCATCTTCCTTCGAATTTTCTTCAAAAGAAATCTGCAGTATTCACTGTATACCGTCTCATCTATAACTATCTCATTACCCATCTGATAGGCTGATAGCTATTGTCACGTCATGATAATAAGTCATATCAATTAGTGCTAACATCCAGCACTAAAGCTGCACAAAAATCTTCCAATATATGGCTAATACATTCTGACAGTCTGCCAATCTGTAAAACAATCTAAAAGAAAGCTCGTGATACATTCTGTCACGAATACAATCTCAAGCAAAATCACAATCTGACATAGTCTACTATGGCATTCTGATCTTTCTGACCACTTTTCTGACATCGATCTGTGTCTTTTGGTCATGTTTGTACCTTATCTAGTACAAACTGATAGATATAGATTGAACAATCTGTCAATCTTAATTATATCATATTACAATCTGTAAAATGACGGTAATTTCATTACGAAGACTATAGAAATGTACTCTCATTTCTATTTAGAACTTTACAATTCTGTAATAATTCTCCTGATTTCTATCTTTCTATCTTTTCTGTTAGCAATTTAGACATATCAGTACAATTTCTGCCAACATTTCAATACAATTCTGTTATAACTGATCTCATCTGTCTATATCACCACTATCTGTTCGAATATAATACAGTCTCAATCATCAGACTGAACACTGAATCCATGACTGTAAGCTTCTGAAAATATCTGTTCTTTCTGATTCGAACTATTTGATATACGCAAATCAGTTAATAACATAAATTAAAGAGGAAATACCTACCTGTATTCGGCTCTGACTATCAATATCAAGCTTTGCTGTACAATTCTAACACATCTGATATCACAGAACAATCAATCTCATACAACATACACAATCACATATCTGTTATTCTGATCGACACTCTGATCTGATTATCGATATTGATTTCTAAACATTCTACTTAGCGTTTTGAATTGCTAACGTTTCAAAATCAGCTCTAATTCGGACGATACAACATAATATCCGTTGTCTACAATCAGTCTCAAATACATATTCAGAATATCATCAATATTCAATCAGATTCAAAACATGCTAATTTCATAAACCGCAATGTCTGACACTAATGTCAACCTCAGCTGACTAATCACGGTTTAATGCTGTAAAAATCAACGAATATATCATCTTCAGATATAACACATCCGGAATGCAATCTGTCTCAATCAGGATTCACCATATCAACGGTTTCTGATATCAACTCAAAGCTAAAATCAATCTCTCTGATTGGAATCAGATCTGAAATCTTATCATAGAAAACATCGAAAACTTTCTTATCATTGGTAAATCAGCCAATGATAGACTCAACTTCAGTAAATCAACTGAATACATAAGGAGTCATTCTGCTCCTTTCTGTAATAGTCGAGTCATAGCTAGTACGAATATCAAAGGAATTCTCAGTCTAGAATTCTTATCGTACAATATTCATTTCTTGATCATCTCAGGTCTGATTCTTACCATCTTCTGGAATTAATCTATGGTAGCTTCGTACTCGGTCAGCATATCAATATCAGTAATGCAGTCCCAAAATCAGAGAACATCAGTACAATGCAATCTACCATATGCTCTAACTCGATTTCATTCCCATCATATCGTAGTATACAAGATCTAACAGAAATCGCTGATACAAGATCTTTTCCCAAAGGAAAGAAACAAATACTACAGTAAATAGAGACTCAACAGATAATGCATACAGCAATGCAAATCTTTCAGAATAAAAGTATATAAAGCACCGGTACCCCTCAATACATATGCAGGATAATCAAACAAATCAGTTACCTGCAACATCATCATCTGGTGCTTCCTGAGCCTGCTCCTCTGTCAAAGCAAATACTCTGGCCTACTGTCTAGGAGGCTGGCCAACTGTCTGGCTTCCTCCTTGCCTCTGCTGTGAGTGAGATGGTGCTGGCTGAGATGAAGGAACGGCAACTGATCGTCTACTCCATTGTGCCGCTGATCCAGATGGTTCAGCTCCCTGGGATCTTTGGGAACCCCTTTGTGGACATACTCTGGCAAAATGTCCCTGTTGCTTGCAGAAGTGGCAGCTACCAAGTACTCCTTGGCATTGTTCAATGGAATGTCTCCCTCCACAATTTCCGCAATAAACGCCAGTATAACTCTGCTGAGAACCACTAGAGCTAGAAGAACTGCCGTCAGACTTCTTAAATTGCTTTCCTCTAGCCTTCAGAAAATCTTTCGTTCCACCACTGCTACTGCCACTCTCGAATCGGGGAGGTGGTTGCGGTGGTCTCGACACTGGAGGAACAAATTCAGCTCCTCTCTGCCTTATCAGGCCCGCTTCAGCGCCCTTTGCTCTATTCATGGCATCAGCAAAGTTATTGGGTCGCCCTGTGTTCACCAATGTAAATATATCGGGATTCAAGCCATTGATGAACTGATCGGCAACGGCTTCGTCATTTCCAGCCACATGTGGAGCAAACTTCAACAAGGTAGAGAATTTGGTCACATATTCTTCAATGTTCAGTTGACCCTGTCTCAAATTGGCAAACTCCGCCCCCTTGTCTTTTCTGTACGATATTGGGAAAAATCTCTGATAAAACTCAGTTTTAAATACATCCCAAGTAATAATCGTACCTCGCTGCTCCAAGGCCCTCTTCATTGTTACCCACAAGCTTTGTGCAACATCAAGCAACTGGTGCCCAATCAATTTAATCCGACGCTCATCACTGTACTCCAGTGAATCAAACAGCAACTCAATACTACCTAACCAACTCTCACACTCGACCGATGTCTCAGTACCCGTCAGAGTGGGTGGTTTGAATGACTGAAATCTCTTCATCAAGGTTTCCATTGGAGTCGGTGTTACATCCATTGGAGGATTCGATGTACTACCCTGTTCTGGAATTCGTCTAGGAGGCATATCTGAAACTCAAAAGGATTAGTAATCCAATCCAACAAACCTGTTTCAATTCAGTCTCTCCTCCGATCATCTTACTGCTGATCGAGAATCAATTCATATTCGTTTCCAATAATACATATTACAAAATCAAATCAGATAAGTCAAGTAACATGTATTATATAACGCAGCAAGACATGCTAGCATTCAAAAGCAGGAAAGAAAACCTCAATCTACCCCGCTCACTAGCCTCTTCTATCTCAATCTAAAGAATCTACAGTTCTGGTACCTACAGCTCTGATACCACCTGTTGTGGGGACCCGGACGCTAATCAAGTTCTTAATCATGTTTGGGACTAATTAATCAATTATAAAACAGGGTCTAAATTTTTTTTTTTTAAAATACAAAGCGGAAACGTAATGTAATTTATTCAAATTACATATTAAACATGAATATACATCTCAGTATAAAAGTACAAGTCATGTACAGCATACATTTATTCAGTAGGGTTTAACAGCTAATATCAAGTGTCTAACCCTATCTCTAAATCCAGTCTGGAATCACCACGCTAAACTCGTCTTCTCTCATCCTCTTCTTGACCCTGATCCAGCCCCACCTGTTGTCATGCACACATACAAAACAAGACAACAGCCGGATAACTCCGGTGAGATATAAATATCCCAGTATAAACAATGTAAACATGCAATCATATAAAAGCATATACGAAATCATATATAAGAAATATTCTTAACCTGTATCAAATCAGAATACATAAATCAATATCAAACATTCAATAATCATGAATGGCATAAACAATGTAAATCAACAGGTCATATCAGACTCAACTCAACCGAAGCGTCGTCTCAGACTCGACTCAACTGACACGTCGTCTCAGACTCGACTCAACTCTATCCTAGGGATCCCGATGTCTGGATATAGGTATTATATCGAATCTCAGTCGATAGGAATGAATCAATCCCTAAACGGCATCGATATAATTCATATATCAGTGTCTGGGCGAATCAGCCGCAGAATTGACGACTCAGTCAATAACCCGACGAATCAGCCGGTAATTAGACGAATCAGCCCATAATCAGACAACTCAGCCTGTAATTAAGCGAATCAGCTTAAGTTTAGACGAATCAGTCAATCACCAGACGAATCAGCCGGTGACTAGGCGAATCAGCCTATAATGGACGAATCAGTCAATAACCCGACGAATCAGCCGGTGACTAGGCGAATCAGCCTATGACTCAACGACTCAGTAATCAATACATACAGTCAGTATCTAAGCAAATCAATCAATGACTAGCGAATCAGCAGTCATTACATGCAATGTCTATAAATCAATAGACAACAAACATCAATCTCATCAATTACAAGAATCAATGTAATAAACTAAGTATGTGATTTAGGGAAACTCGAGTCAAACCTTCCTCGAGTTGTGCAATCCCAACACAACATTAATTTATACCTTTCTTTCTGATACCCTGGCTCTGTCGAAGTCTCGAACCCCAAGCCTCTCAATACTCAGTCTGACAATAACAATATCGAGGGTATGGTATCAATACACCACTCAATTAATACTGGATACAAACAGAATTCGATCAAATTCTGTTTCAACAACATAACATCATAATCTCAATATATCCAGCCCTATCTTATCAGTCAGATATCAATTCTAATATCTCATAATCAATAATAACTCAATTCTGATATCAAATCGGCTCCAAAACTACTCCGAAAATCATAACAATTTCATATTCAGTCCGTTTCTTAATCTGACTTCGATTCTACGCTGTCTAACATGTCAAGAACAACATATATGACGTGTATTCAATTCTAACAACATCATACTTTCAAGACATGTCAAAACGTAACAAAACTTACGTCCAGTTGTATCCTGCGTTGATAGGAACACAGTACAGAAGTCGGATTTTAATTCAGATAGACGGTTCGCTCGTAAATCAAGTTTCAAAATTAAGAAGTAAGCTTTCCCTTCAATCCTCGATTTTCTTCTGCTGATTAACGTTTATATGTATATATATATATATACATCTCGGACATGCAATAAGCCAAATGGCAAGCTTACGTTTTGCATGACTGGCGCATATGCGCGCTCGATGCCCGCGCATATGCGCCGGAAGCATTGTCTGGCTTCTGCACTCCTCGCGCATATGCGCGAACTCAAGTCGCGCATATGCGCGAGACCTACTGGTCACGCACCATGCCCCTCGCGCATATGCGCCACTTTTCTCGCGCATATGCGCCAAGCCTACTGTCCCTCCCGCGCATGTGCGCCATCTACGTCGCGCATATGCGCCGAACCTTCTGGACATGTCGCGCATATGCGCGCATTTCTTCGCGCATGTGCGCCATGGCTTCGGCCCTTCTGATTATTTGATGTATTTTCTCGTCTTTTCCGGTCCGATCTGTTTCGTCTATAATCAAATCGATTATCACCAATAGATTATAATAATCATCGCTAACTCATTTCGAATTAACGGGATAAATTCCTCGGGCATTACAGATGAATCGGCATCAGATAACGCTTTCTTGAAGGTCCTTGGATCACATCCAAGGTTAGGCTCATCATGGCCCTCTTCAAGAAGCAGACCATACCTCATAGGTGGTCTTGAGACTCTCTCGGTTCTTCTAGGAGCTTGTATCTCCTCTCTTGGCTTCTCGGGTGTGGGTTCTACAACTGTGGGTGTCTCTCGAACCTCTTCGAGTTCTATCATTTCGCCCTTTCTATCTAATAGAAATTTCTTTTCCAAAAAGGTTGCGTTCCTAGAAACAAACACCTTTGTTTCTTGGGGATGATAGAAGTAATATCCAACTGAATTCCTTGGATATCCCACAAAGTAACATAAAATGGATCGACTATCCAATTTATCTCCCACTGTCTGCTTCACATAAGCAGGACACCCCCATATTCTAAGATAAGAATACTTGGGAGGCTTACCCATCCATATCTCATATGGAGTCTTGTCAACTGCCTTTGTATGGACATTGTTCAACAACAGTGCCGCTGTTTCAAGCGCATATCCCCTAAAGGATGGCGGCAACTCCGTGAACCCCATTATATACCGAACCATGTCCATCAAAGTTCGGTTACGACGCTCCGAAACACCATTCAACTGCGGTGTAGTGGACGGAGTCCACTGCGAGAGAATCCCATTCTCCCTAAGATAATCTTGGAACTCGGCACTCAAGTACTCACCACCTCGATCCGATCGAAGTGTCTTGATGCTTCGTCCCAATTGCTTCTCTACTTCACTTCTGAATTCTTTGAACCTTTCAAAGGCTTCAGACTTGTATTTCATCAAATACACATACCCATACCTCGAAAAGTCATCGGTAAAGGTGATGAAGTAGGCATGTCCATGCTTAGTGGTGATGCTAAGCGGACCGCACACATCGGTATGGATCAAATCCAATAACCCTTTGGCTCGCTCCACATGGCCCTTAAAGGGAATTTTGGTCATCTTTCCTTTTAGACAGGATTCACAAGTCGTGAGAGCATTAATATCGGACATATCAAACATGCCAACTCCCACTAACTTGTTCATCCTTCTTAGGGAAATATGTCCTAATCGAGCATGCCATAATTGTGCCGAATTTAGAGTATCTTGCTTGCGTTTATTCGTTGTTGTTATTGCTTGGACATTGTTAAGTGGAATATCTTTCAATTTTAAGGTGTAGATATTGTTTTCTAGTTCTCCGGTACCAACTAAACATTCATTCTTGTAAATATTGCAAACACCTTTGCCAAATAAACAAGAAAATCCATCAATATCAACCATAGGAATGGAAATAATGTTTTTGATCAAGTCTGGTACGAACAAAACATTTCTCAAACACAACTTAAAATCATTGTTCAAAATTAAACAAACATCTCCAACAGCTTTGGCAGCAACTCTTGCCCCATTGCCCATCCTCAAGAAGGTCTCACCTTCCCTGAGCTTCCTACTTCTTTCCATCACCTGCAAATCATTACAGAGATGTGAGCCACAGCCGGTATCTAATACCCAAGAAGTAGAGTTAATGGAGATATTTACTTCAATGTAGAACATACCTTTGCCAGAACCCTTCTAGGCAAGATATTCCCTGCAGTTTTGCCTCCAATGTCCAGGCTTCTTGCAGTGATGACAGATGTCAACTGTCTTCTCAGCCTTCACTAGTGTGGCCGCCACTACGGGACTCGGAGTCTGCCTCTTCAAGGGCACGCTCTTCTTGGGGCGCTGGAAAGAACGCTTCTTTCCCTTCCCAGGTGGACCGGTCTTCGTGCCAGATGAAGAGCCCACATAAAGAACCGGCTTCTCCTTTTTGATTGTGGACTCAAAGGTCACAAGCATGTTCACCAACTCTTCAAGGCTTGGCTCAAGCTTGTTCATATTGAAATTCACCACAAAAGGATCGAACGAGCTCGGCAGTGACAACAGCAGCACGTCAGTGGTCAACTCCGAAGGCAAGATGAAATCCATGCCAACGAGCTTATCCACGAGCCCAATCAACTTTAGGCCATGCTCATGGACCGAAGCCCCATCTCGCATGCGTAAAGTGATGAGCTCCTTGACTGTGGCATGCCTTAGAGGCCGAGTCTGCTCACCAAAGAGCTCCTTGAGGTGCATATGAATGTCAGCAGCATTCTTAGCATCCTCGAATCGCCTCTGCAGCTCATCGTTCATCGAAGCCTGCATATAACACCTTGTCTTCAAGTCATGGTCGCACCAATCCTTGTAGGTCTGCCATTCCTCAGGAGTGCAGCTAGTCGGAGCCTCAGCAGGGGGCGACTCAGTCAGTGTGTATGCAATTTTCTCCAAGTTCAAGAAAATCTTTAGATTTCTTAGCCAAGAGGTATAGTTAGGTCCGGTTAGAACGTGTCTTTCGAGAATAACGGAAAACGGGTTGCGGATTGATGACATTGTCAAAGATTTGTACTGAAAAGTAAAACAGATAAATGTTAATGACTATTTTAAAATATTTAATAAGATATAAAGTTTGGACTTTTACTTTATAAATTGTCGCTCCCACTGTTTTGACATTTTCACTACCCTCTAGTGAAAACGAGAAACACTTTCCTCAGAAGGTACGTAAGGTCCAATTAGCGAATTGTGATCCCGAATAATATCAGCCAATCACAATTCCTAAAAGGTAGTTTCCAATTGCATCGCCATGCAACCCTCTACGTATACTTTTGTCTCACGTTTGATTAGGACCCAATAATATGACGGCGTTCATCTTTACGTGTCAAGCCTAACCCATCGATATTGAACCTTAATGGACGGTCGCCATGAGTTCCCTCAATAATATGAGCTGAAATCATGGGAGTTCCACGTAGTTCACATCACCATGTCAATGGATGTCACAGCTTTCCGGCACCCTGGGTGTAGTAGCCCGAATTCCAAATTGGGTAATTAACGGATTAATGGTGATTAAGAAGGTTTAATGTGTAATTTTGACCGTGGTCATGATCGGACGGACCGAAGATGGTTCGGTAGCACCGACGAGTTCGGACGATCCGAAGTGAGTTCGGTGGATCCGATCATGAGGTGTCAAGAGCCGATGGACACGTGGGAGTTCGGACGTTCCGAAGTGTAGGTTCGGTGGATCCGATCGTGAGGTGTCAAGAGCTGATGGACACGTAGGAGTTCGGACGTTCCGAAGTGGGTTCGGTGGATCCGAACATAGCCTATAAATAGTGCTCGGAATTCCTCATTTTGGATGGCAAGTTCTTGAAGTTGTGTCTCATAGTTGAGAGGTTTGGAAGGTTTCTAGGGTTAGTTGTTGGTCGAGCGATAGCCAAGAGCTGCCAGGATTGGTAGTGTAGCGACGCCTGAGTTACGAGGCAATCGACATCAAAGGGCTGTCGACGGACGAAGGTAAACCCTAAACCTTTGGTAGTACTGGTTTTGCTAGTTGAGCATGGTAGTATTGTTCATTGGGTATGCTTTTGATGCGAAGGCTTGTTCTAGACCTGATTAGCGGTGCTGCGTAAGGCTAGGCTTGCTGTGATAGAGGTACGAAAGTACTATCCGAGATATCCTGGTTGAGTATACATTCTTATATGTGTTGCATGATTATGTGGTGCATTGATATATGTCATATGATGCATGCTATTATGTCACGTTTATTACTGCATGTTGCATTTCATGTTGAGCCGTATCTCCTTCGAGATAGCCTTTACTGTTGAGCTGTATCTCTTTCGAGATAAGCTATATCTTGTGGGGCCGCTCAGCCCTGTCTTGTCTTGTGGACGCATGGACACCGAGAGTACACAGTGGCCGACGGGTCGGGAGGGCTTCGGTGATCCGGGACATTTTAGGTCCACGTCTGTTCTTGTAGTGGATGCAATGACCCAGAGGAGTACCGCGCGGCACTATCCACTTGGCGCCTCTAGACTGAGCATTTTGAGATCCTTTGTTACTCCTGTTTCTTGACTACCCTGGTATCATATCATAGCATGTGCATTTCATATAGGTTTGTATACTCATGCTTTTGTACTGGGCGTTCTTATCGCTCACGTCCTCGGTTTTTGTTTATCTTGGACACCCCATTCCCACGGGGCAGGCCTCAGGTTGGACAGCTCAGGAGGAGGAGGAGGAGGACGTTGAGTAGCTGGTTGGTTTAGTTCTTCGGTATCTTTTTGTTTCGATATGGTTGTACCGTATATTTCAGTTTAGTTGAGTTGTTCTGGATTTTCGATTGGGTTGTATAACTATCGTTTGGTGTCAGTTTTCCGCTGTTATCTCTGATTATTATTAATTAAGTTAATTGAATGCTTAGTTCTTCATTAGTAGGTGATTCTGGAACGGGTCACTACATTTATGGTATCAGAGCATGCTTACGATTTTGGGATATAGATTCTGTTTTGGGATTTTCGTTGACCATTTTACCATTTTCCCCATTCTATCTTGTAGCGATGGCTGACTGATAAGCACGAATTATATAGTACTTTAGGGATATTATTTTGTCGTATTCGTGCTTATTTGGCATCTTTTTACCCCGAGTTTGGCGCTTATTTCGTTTCATTTTTTGCTGATTGTAGGTTTGACCAAAAGAGGAGAAAAGCCAAAGAAGTGAAAGAAATGTCAAACTCTGCAATGCCACGTCAGAAATAACCGGAAGAATAGGAAGAAAGCATGAACCAATACACAGACCCTTACACGGATCCCGTGTAAGGGTCCGTGTCATTCAACCACAAAAGAAGAATTTTGCCGAAGAGACACGGACCCGGACACGGACCCCGGAGACAGGTCCGTGCCATTCAGTTACCAAGATTGCATTTACAGAAGCTAGACGGACCTCTGGACGGACCCATACACGGGGTCCGTGTCCGTCTTCACAAGAGAAAGTCAAATTACAGAAGCTACACGGACCCCACTCCGGAGGCTGATACGGGGTCCGTGTCCATGATATCGGATGATGAATTTGGCGAAGATTTGCTCGAGATTTGGAAGAAGAATAAAAAGGAAAAAGACAAAACAAAATGGGGGTTGAATTTCGAGAGGGCGGCCGACTTTGGAGTTTTTGGAGAGGAATTTCATACTTGTGAAAGAAGGCAACGGCTCGGAGAGAAAATCGAGGGAGAAAACGACGCGCTTCACACGCATATCTGCGCGCCATCGCTGAGATTTTCTCGTCTCTTTTAATTTTCTAGCTTTTTATTCATGAATTCAATTATTAAATTTGATTTTGGTTTTGAATTTATGGAGTAGTTTTCTTTTGTGATCGGGACCACGATAGGAACAAACGACTGATTTTTGTTATTCATTGAAGTGTTTGATTTATAAAATTGTTCTATGTTATTGATTAATATTTGTATAAATTTCGTGCTTTTAATTTGGCCAATTATTTGCATGTTTGTTGTTTAATCTTGACTCGAAAGAGAATTGGTTAAATTTAGCTTCAAAAATATTAATCAACACGCGGTTAAACCGACTAGAAATAGTATTCGGTTTCAGTGTGCGATTTTAGGCGACAGCTGTAATTCTTCGTGGATAAATGCGTTTTTGTTTAATTAAATTCAATTAAAAATAATTGGACTGTTAAATGAAAATAGGATTATAAATTCTAGAAATGGATTTATAATTAAATTAGGGAATTGCATCGTGACAGCGAATAATCTGTGGTTAAATTGTTCCAGTGCGTGATAAAATCTGAGTTTGTTACCGTTGTGTGTCCAGGTCATTTTATTTAAATTTAAAAATCCCCAAGTTCCAAGCTTCTCTGAAATTTGCTCTTAGTCATTAATTTAGCATAGCTTGGTTTAATTTAATTCGTTACATCTTACAAAACAATCACTCTTTATTGTTCGCCTAGATTAAATAAAATAATCGAATCTTAGTAATTAAATAATAGTCTCTGTGGGATCGATACTTGGACGTCTGTCCAATTACTATAACTTGACCTAGTTCGCTTGCTAGAATTATTCCCAACCGAAATCGTCGGTCAAGTTTTTGGCGCCGTTGCCGGGGACTATTTATTTAATATTAGGATAAATTATTTGTTTGAGACTAGGCTTTTATTCTTAGTTTTAAATTTTTCAGTTATTCTTTTCTTTGGCATTTTAATTACCTTTGTTTATTCTACTTATTTTCTCTTGGAGCTTAAATCGTGCACTTAAATTTTTGATTTCAGGGGTTAGCTCGTGTTATATGAGCCGTGCTCAAGACGTCAGGAATCTAGTGCCACTTGATCTTGAGATTGAAAGCACTCTCCGCAGTATCCGCAGAGCCCGAAGGAACAACAACTTGACTCTGGAATTTGAATCTGAAGCAGAATCTGAAATAGATCATAAACCAGAAGTTGAGAGAATGGCCGGAGAAGAGGATGAACGCACGTTGATGGAACTTCATCGGCCAGCATTTGGAGGTTATGGGTCTAGTATCATCCGCCCTACGATTCAGGCAAACTCATTCGAGCTAAAGCCAGGCATCATCCAAATGATTCAAATGCAAGTAAAGTTTGGTGGAGCACCATCTGAAGACCCCAATGCACATCTGGAGAATTTTCTGTCAATCTGTGATACGATTAAGTGCAATGGGGTGAGTACTGATGCCATTCGACTCAGACTATTTCCATTCTCCTTGCAAGGAGAAGCTATGGAGTGGCTTCGCGACCTTCCAGCTGGTTCTATCACTACTTGGGATGGGCTAGTTGAGTTCTTCATGCACAGGTATTTTCCCCCTACTAAGATTACACAACTGCGAAATGAAATCACTTCATTTAGACAGAGAGATGGGGAATCACTGAATTCAGCATGGGCGAGGTTTAAAAAGATGTTGAGAATGTGCCCGAGACATGGTTTTTCAGTAGGCCAACAGGTGGAGACATTTTACTATGGGGTAGATCCTTCTGTGAGATCTATGCTTGATGCGGCAGCAAATGGGAGTCTATATAGGAAAACGCCAACCGCAGCGCTCGAAATCATATCTAATATGGCCGAGAGCAATGTGGGTTGGCAAGACAACCGCAGGGAGAAGAAAGTAGGATTCCTTGAGATGGATGCTTTGACAGCGATTACAGCAAAACTTGATGGATTGACACATCAGATGTCACAGTTACAAGCGCAGAAGTCAATACCAGTCAAGTCAGTGAATCAGATCCAAGGAAATGCTGAAATGGTTGGTGGTCCATCTTGTGACATGCCATTCATGCCGGATCTGCCTTGTGAGGAAATACAGTGTTTTGGAGGGGATTCAGTAAATTATTTGGGAAACCAGGGGCGTCAGCAAAACAATCCATACAGTTTCTCCTATAATCCAGGCTGGAGGAATCATCCAAATTTCGGGTGGAGACAGTCCGAGAATGCTGTGGTGCCATTACAGTTTAATCCTCCACAGCACCCTGCACAGCAAAGGCCTCCTCAACAACCACCTAAACCTCCACAAGGTGCTGGACCTTCTATGCCACCTGGTTTCAAGCCACAGGATAGCAAGTCTAATCTTGAGGACATGCTCGCCAAGTACATAGCAGGGAATGAGATGAGATGGCAAAATCATGATGCCATGATGCAAAGAGTGGAGACTCAACTAGGGCAGTTAGCGACACAGATGGCTACACGAGCTCCGGGTTCACTACCTAGTGACACGGAAAAGAATCCTAAGGGTGTCAATGCAGTCACGGTGACGTCTCCCACTAAGCAAGAGGCAATTGATGGTGGAAGTGATGTGAAGGAGAAGGAATCAGCCAAGCCAAAGCCTGAGGATGCAAGGGAGAAAGGTAAGTCTCTAAACTCGAACTCTAATATTGATATTAATTCACTCCCCTTTCCCCAAAGAGCTAAGCAACTGCAATTGGATACTCAATTTTCAAAATTTCTTGAGATTTTCAAAAAGCTGCACATAAATATTCCATTTGCAGAGGCTTTAGCTCAAATTCCCTCCTATGCTAAATTTCTTAAGGAGATTTTATCAAACAAGAGGAAGTTGGTTGACTTTGAGACAGTTAAGCTTTCGGAGGAATGTTCTGCTATTTTACAAAATAAATTACCCCCAAAGCTTAAGGATCCAGGTAGTTTCTCTATTCCCTGCACTATAGGAACTTCATTTTTTGCTAAAGCTTTATGTGACTTAGGTGCAAGCATAAATTTGATGCCTTATTCATGTTTTGAGAAGCTAGGAATAGGTGAAGTGAAACCAACTACAATTTCTCTACAGTTAGCTGATAGATCAATTAAATTTCCTAGGGGAATTGTAGAGGATGTGTTAGTAAAGGTTGACAAGTTTATTTTCCCAGTGGACTTTGTTGTGTTAGACATGGAAGAGGATCGTGAGATTCCTCTTATTTTAGGGAGACCATTTTTAGCCACTGGGAAAGCTCTGATAGATGTACACAAGGGTGAGTTGGTGTTGAGATTGAATGATGAGAGTGTGGTGTTCAATGTTTTTCAGTCCATCAAATATCCTAATGATACATCTGATTGTTTTAGAATTGATGCTACTGATGAGCTTGTTGAGCATGGTTTGCAGGAATTGATAGGTGAAGATCCTTTGGAGATTTGTTTGACTGTTTCATGTTCAGGAGAGTTGGAGAATGAGGATGTGAAGGAATACATGCATTATCTGGAAGCAGGCAGACCGATTTCAAGAACGGTAAACTCTAGGATTGGGGAGCTTGGGCATGTCCCAAGACCTTTAAGGTCATCCATTGAAGAAGCCCCAATCTTAGAGATGAAACCTCTTCCCTCTCATTTGAAATATTTGTTTTTGCTTGATTGTGATAAACTGCCAGTAATAGTGTCCTCTACTTTGACAGGTACGGAAGAAGAAAAGCTGCTGCGAGTTCTGAGGGATAATATCAAAGCAATAGGTTGGAGCATTGCGGACATCAAGGGGATCAGCTCCTCCATGTGCATGCACAAAATTCTGATGGAGGCTGACCACAAGACATCCACCCAACCTCAAAGACGTCTGAACCCAGCTATGCAAGAGGTGGTGAAGAAAGAGGTGATAAAGCTACTGGACGCAGGTATTATTTACCCAATTTCTGATAGTAGGTGGGTTAGTCCAGTGCAAGTTGTTCCGAAAAAAGGTGGGATCACTGTTGTGAAGAATGAAAATAATGAATTAATTCCTACCAGAACTGTTACGGGGTGGCGTGTCTGCATTGATTATAGGAAACTTAATGACGCCACCCGTAAAGACCACTTCCCCCTCCCTTTTATTGATCAAATGTTGGAAAGGTTAGCTGGACATCCTTTTTACTGTTTCCTGGATGGTTATTCAGGTTATATGCAAATTCCTATCGACCCTGAAGATCAGGAGAAAACCACTTTTACTTGTCCTTATGGGACATTTGCATATAAACGAATGCCATTCGGCCTATGTAATGCACCAGCGACCTTCCAACGATGCATGATGGCAATTTTCCATGATATGATTGAGGATTTCATTGAAATATTTATGGATGATTTTTCTGTGTTTGGCTCTTCATTCGATACTTGTTTGATTAATTTGTCTAAAGTTTTGGAGAGATGTGAGGAGTCAAATTTGGTGCTGAACTGGGAAAAATGCCATTTTATGGTGAGAGAGGGGATAGTGTTGGGGCACAAAATTTCTGAAAAGGGGATTGAGGTCGATAAGGCTAAGATTGAAGTGATAGAGAAACTCCCCGCCCCAACAAACATCCGAGGAGTGCGTAGTTTTTTAGGACATGCAGGGTTTTATAGACGTTTTATCAAAGATTTTTCCTGCATTTCTAAGCCACTGACCAATTTACTGATAAAAGATGTGAAATTTGATTTTTCTGATGAGTGTGTGCAGGCATTTCAGGTCCTGAAGGAGAAGTTGATCACCGCACCAGTGATGATAGCACCTGATTGGGGGTCGCCATTTGAGGTGATGTGTGATGCAAGTGACACAGCTCTAGGGGCAGTGTTGGGCCAAAAACGGGATAAATGCATTCATGTCATCTACTATGCTAGTATGACACTGTCAGCCGCCCAACTGAACTATGCCACTACAGAGAAGGAGCTTCTTGCCGTGGTTTTTGCTCTTGATAAGTTTAGATCGTATCTCATAGGAAGCAAAGTAGTCGTGCATACTGACCATTCCGCCTTGAAATACTTGATGGCTAAAAAGGATGCAAAGCCAAGGCTAATTCGTTGGATTCTTCTTTTGCAGGAATTCGATTTGGACATCATCGATAGGAAGGGAACAGAGAACCAGGTTGCAGACCATCTTTCTCGTTTGGAGAATCCAAGTTCAGGTAATGCAATTATTCGTGATGACTTCCCAGACGAGCAACTCTTTGCAATCGACAGTTTACCATGGTATGCCGATTTTGTTAATTATCTATCAAGTAAGTTCATTCCTCCCCATTTTACATACCAACAAAAGAAGAAATTTTTCTCTGATTTGAAATATTATTTGTGGGAGGACCCTTATTTGTTTAGAATATGTGCAGACGGTATAATCCGTAGATGTGTACCCCAGGAAGAGGTAAGTGAAATTTTGTTTCATTGTCATGCTGGTCCGGCTGGAGGCCACTTTGGGGCAACTAGAACTGCGTCCAAAGTCCTCCAGTCTTGTTTTTATTGGCCTACTTTGTTTAAGGATTCGCATGAGTATGTTACAAAATGTTCAAATTGTCAGCGTACAGGTAATATCTCTAGACGACATGAAATGCCTCTTAATAATATTTTGGTATGTGAGATATTTGATGTTTGGGGTATAGATTTCATGGGGCCGTTCCCGGTTTCTTTTGGGAACAAGTACATTTTGGTGGCTGTGGACTACGTGTCTAAATGGGTAGAGGCTACTGCATGCAAAACTAATGACTCTAGGGTTGTTGTTCAATTTCTTATGAAAAATATTTTCTCACGTTTTGGCACACCTAGGGCCATCATTAGCGATGGGGGTACTCATTTTTGTAATCGTCAATTTGACAGTCTATTGGCTAAGTATGGGGTCCGACATAAGGTGGCCACACCTTACCATCCCCAAACTAGTGGCCAAGTCGAGGTTTCGAACCGAGAACTTAAACGCATTCTGGAGAAGACTGTCGGTGCTTCGAGGAAAGAATGGTCTAGAAAACTCGACGATGCACTTTGGGCGTACCGCACTGCTTTCAAAACCCCCATTGGCATGTCTCCTTTTAAATTGTTGTATGGAAAGTCATGTCACCTACCTGTCGAACTTGAGCATAAGGCTTATTGGGCCACCAAATTTCTGAATTTTGATGCTAAAACCACAGGTGACGCGAGAGTGCTGCAGCTAAACGAATTGGATGAGTTTAGGTTGGAGGCGTACGAGAATACCAAGCTTTACAAGGAGAAAACCAAACGCTGGCATGATCAGAACATTGTCGGTCGAGAATTTTTGGTGGGCCAACAGGTATTATTATATAATTCTCGACTGAAATTGATGCCAGGTAAGTTGCGTTCTCGGTGGTCCGGTCCTTACACCATCACGCAAGTTTTCCCATATGGGACAGTGGAGATCACTAGTGAGGCAACCGGATCTTTCAAAGTGAATGGACATAGGCTTAAGGTCTATCATGGTGGTGCCATACCCGATGAGCCGACCACAGTGGATCTGCAGGATCCCAACTGAATCAAGGGAGTACAGTCAGGCTATCGACTCTAAATTTAGCGCTTGCTGGGAGGCAACCCAGTGTTTTATTTTAGTTTTTCCCTCTGTTTTATTTTAGTTCTCTTTATTTTTTTGCTTTATTCATCTAGTTAGTGAGTTAATCTCAGAGAATGATGGTGCAGGTAATTTATCTACTGGCGGTGGAATTTATCAAGCGTGAAAGAATTTATCGGGCGATCGGTTTCAAAATCTCGAACAGACCAGGGAAGTTTCTGTACAATTCTTGCATCTTGTGTTCTTGATTGAGCTTCAATTTACATGTTTAGATCTAAAGAATTATACATGCATAGCATCATTTTGGGTTGGGTCGTATTTTGTGCGATTTTTTTTTCTCTGATCCAGTAGCTACACGGACCCCCTCCGGACCCTAGCACGGGGTCCGTGTCATTCATGCTCAAATTGGTCGATATACAGTAGCTACACGGACCTTGATCCGGACCCCTACACGGGGTCCGTGTCTGTCACTTTCCAAATAGCTGCAATACAGTAGGTACACGGACCTCTACACGGACCCCAGCACGGGGTCCGTGTCTAGCATTTCCAGAATTTACAAACTTGCGCATGAGCACGGACCTCTACACGGACCCTAGCACGGGGTCCGTGCCCTTAAATTTCGGGACTTCTCTGAATAAAATCGCGACTTCCCTCCCCTCAACCCCTAAACCCCCAAAAATCGATTTCCCTCTTCCACCACTCACATCGCCGACCGCCGCCGCTCCACCACCGATTCCTGCCGAGCCGCCGCCCACAACTCACCACTGCACCATCATCTATGTTCTGGTAAGCGTGGCTATACCTGCATTCCATTTTCCGGTCCTCCGCATTGGTGTGTCTGTGCATTCCGTTCGATTATTGCGCGTTTGTGGATTAGTGATTGGGTATTGTTTGGTCGATTTGTGTTCTGCTGGATTTACTTGTTCAAGGGTATCGGTGTTATCACGTTTTCTGTGGTTTTGGGGATAAATTGTTATTGGAGCCCTATTTTGTGGTATCTTGTAATTTGGGTGTTGATTCTTTATCATTGCGTTGGGGTCTGTTGATGCTTGATCGTTGGTTTGGTTATTGGTTTTTGCTATTGGTGGTTTGAATTGTTGGAACTTATTCGCTTGAGTCATAATGCCTCCTCGCAAGTTGACTGGTAAGCGCGCTCGGACCGGTGCTTCTTCATCCTCTGGGTCAGTCAGGAGATCATTTGATGCTTCTAAATTCACTTCCATCGAGAACTCTGACTGGTACTCGGCACTGCACACAAATCCCATGATTGTGGAAAAATCTATCCACCCTCGGATTGATCAAGAGGTACCAATACGGGCCGAGTTCGAAAAGTTTGGGTGGGGACCCTTGTTGGACATATCCGGACCATACTACCCTGATCTAGTGTGGCAGTTTTATGCGAATTTCGAAGAGAAAGACAAAACAGGGCTGACATCGATCCGCACGTACGTCAAGGGCGTCCCCATCGACATCTCCAGTGCTTATCTAGCCTTACTTTTGGGAGTCCCCAATGATGGCCCTTGGGTGGAGTTTAACCAAGTCGATTTTTTTCACTCCGACAGCACATACCGGATCCCTGAGGCTCGGCACCGTCTCCGATATGTCACATCCCCTACCGGCTCCCGTTTCAGTGTTCTTCCGACGCATATTCCGCTCATTGATCGCCTGATCTGTTATTTTACTGGGGCTAACATAATCCCGAGGAAGGCCGGAAACAATGAGGTTCGTCTGATGGACCTCTACATTATTGATAAGATGTTGAATGGCTTGGGGGCGATTCCGGCGATTCCTTTGGCATCAATCATCATGTCTCATATGCGTTCTGTTGCGCATATCGACCCGACAAAGAACAAGAAACCACATGCCCCCTTCCCGATCATCATCTCTCGGATCTTAGCAGCCCATGGCGTTGATCTCACCGGCGAGCCTTCGTTATTGCCCAGCCCTCTGCTGACGATGTCTCCGCGCCCCCCTTTGACAGATCTGGCCTTGACGACATGGAAGATTTGGATACGGACTCCGCCGACGAGCAGTAGTTTATTTTGTTAGGATGTGTAGAGGATGTTATTGTTTTTCTGGATTTCGCTCTTTTTATGCAGTTATCGACGTTGTCAGACTTGATCTTTATCGTTAGTATCTGTTGATTTTTGATCGTGTATTTGTGTGTCTCTCCTATGCCCTTTTACGTTTCCTTGTGTATTCGATGTCGTGCTTTTCAGGAGTTGCTGATTTCTACCGCATCTTCACCACTTGCTCGCAAATTGTCCAGGGAAGTGTTTTTGCTTTAACTGTCTTGTTCGTTGCTTTTATATTGCTTTACACTGAGGGCAGTGTCCTTATCAAAGTGTGGGGGTGGGTCAGTCTTGTTACACATCGTTGCACAACACTTAACAACACTTTTCACGTAGGATGAGATTATTTTTTGACAACGAACTCCTGTTTCACTTGATATTCTGATTAATTTGTTAGATTTTGGGATCACCCAGAAATTTGCTTCATGCCTAGTATTGAGTGAGAGGAGTCGTAGTTTCAAGGAGAGAGTCTAACATGAACCAGTTTTGCATCAACATTTTGTTCAATGCACGTGGTCAAACTTTTACTCATTGATAGTGAACTGGTGAATTGTGAAAAAAAAAAAAAAAAAAAAAAAAAAAAAAAAAAAAAAGATATCGAATAACGATCCCTAGAACTTGTCTGATTAGCCCTCGAAGCGAAAATACGAACGATGGTGACTTAGGGATGATTTAGGCGATCTTTGGACCGTTTGAGCCTTTCAAGCCTGACCGACACATCATTCATCGCCCCTAGCGACCCCTTTTGAGCCTAAAAAAAAAATCGAATGGTGTGTGTCAATGACACACAGTTAGCCCCCATTCGTCACTTATTCAATGTCCCACATCAACTACCTGAATCATAGCCTATACACTTTTTCCTACCTACATGTGAGAGAAATAAAACTCCTGTGCACATTGAAATGTTTGAAATACTCCAATAGATTGAAGAGATATGTGTGAAGGAGTCTATGAATTTTTATTCATGAAAAAAAAAAAAAAAAAAAAAAAAAGAAAGAATGTTGACAGAAAAGGAAAAAGGAGGAAAATGTGCAGTGTTGAAAGCACCCGAAACAAAATTTTTTGGGTGAAAGTGGGTGAACAATGAGAAAGAAAAGGAGACGCTAAAGCTCTGGAATTGATGAAAAGACAATAACTGTTGACGAGTCGAAAGTTGAATGAATGTGCTACAGGAATAATGCTTATTGTATCTCACTTTTGATTCCCTATCTTTTATTGTAGCCGTGAGCCTTGGCCTTACGTTATAAGCTTAAAAAGACCTATTAACCAAGTCACTGTCGTTCAACATTTAGTAGAGAGGGGTATGAAAGTCAAGCATATGGGGCGTTTCGATAACAAATGAAAATAAGTAATCATGAAACCAAGTAGCTGGAGATGAGTACGAGTCGGACCTACACACTACACACATTTTGTTCTGTTGATCTTTACTGGGTAAATGTTTGAATCTTGAAGTGCGACGAAAACGAATTTTATGATATGCGAAGCGTGATCTTTTGACTGGGGGTGAACGAATGTGACAAATTGAGAAGTTTTGATTGTGTCACTTGAGTTCTGAATCTGAAATGTTTCTCATCCTTATTTTTGTCTGATTTGTTCGAGGACGAACAAAGGTTAAGTGTGGGGGAGTTGATAAGCACGAATTATATAGTACTTTAGGGATATTATTTTGTCGTATTCGTGCTTATTTGGCATCTTTTTACCCCGAGTTTGGCGCTTATTTCGTTTCATTTTTTGCTGATTGTAGGTTTGACCAAAAGAGGAGAAAAGCCAAAGAAGTGAAAGAAATGTCAAACTCTGCAATGCCACGTCAGAAATAACCGGAAGAATAGGAAGAAAGCATGAACCAATACACAGACCCTTACACGGATCCCGTGTAAGGGTCCGTGTCATTCAACCACAAAAGAAGAATTTTGCCGAAGAGACACGGACCCGGACACGGACCCCGGAGACAGGTCCGTGCCATTCAGTTACCAAGATTGCATTTACAGAAGCTAGACGGACCTCTGGACGGACCCATACACGGGGTCCGTGTCCGTCTTCACAAGAGAAAGTCAAATTACAGAAGCTACACGGACCCCACTCCGGAGGCTGATACGGGGTCCGTGTCCATGATATCGGATGATGAATTTGGCGAAGATTTGCTCGAGATTTGGAAGAAGAATAAAAAGGAAAAAGACAAAACAAAATGGGGGTTGAATTTCGAGAGGGCGGCCGACTTTGGAGTTTTTGGAGAGGAATTTCATACTTGTGAAAGAAGGCAACGGCTCGGAGAGAAAATCGAGGGAGAAAACGACGCGCTTCACACGCATATCTGCGCGCCATCGCTGAGATTTTCTCGTCTCTTTTAATTTTCTAGCTTTTTATTCATGAATTCAATTATTAAATTTGATTTTGGTTTTGAATTTATGGAGTAGTTTTCTTTTGTGATCGGGACCACGATAGGAACAAACGACTGATTTTTGTTATTCATTGAAGTGTTTGATTTATAAAATTGTTCTATGTTATTGATTAATATTTGTATAAATTTCGTGCTTTTAATTTGGCCAATTATTTGCATGTTTGTTGTTTAATCTTGACTCGAAAGAGAATTGGTTAAATTTAGCTTCAAAAATATTAATCAACACGCGGTTAAACCGACTAGAAATAGTATTCGGTTTCAGTGTGCGATTTTAGGCGACAGCTGTAATTCTTCGTGGATAAATGCGTTTTTGTTTAATTAAATTCAATTAAAAATAATTGGACTGTTAAATGAAAATAGGATTATAAATTCTAGAAATGGATTTATAATTAAATTAGGGAATTGCATCGTGACAGCGAATAATCTGTGGTTAAATTGTTCCAGTGCGTGATAAAATCTGAGTTTGTTACCGTTGTGTGTCCCGGTCATTTTATTTAAATTTAAAAATCCCCAAGTTCCAAGCTTCTCTGAAATTTGCTCTTAGTCATTAATTTAGCATAGCTTGGTTTAATTTAATTCGTTACATCTTACAAAACAATCACTCTTTATTGTTCGCCTAGATTAAATAAAATAATCGAATCTTAGTAATTAAATAATAGTCTCTGTGGGATCGATACTTGGACGTCTGTCCAATTACTATAACTTGACCTAGTTCGCTTGCTAGAATTATTCCCAACCGAAATCGTCGGTCACTGACCACTTTGGTGATGAGAGTAGTCAGGGAAGTGTAGGTCGTTGGGGTGACCAGGACGATCGTAAGCGTCATAAGTTACCGTATGTTTCTCTAGACGTCATTCTTTCCGTTTCTACCCCGATGGGTCATTCGGTGTTAGCAAAGCGTCTAGTGATGGGTTGTCCCTTAGATTTTGAGGGTAACGAATTGATTGCGAATCTTATGATCTTAGAGATGGAAGATTTTGATTGTATTCTAGGTATAGACCTATTGACTACCTACCAGCTACCGTGGATTGTTACCAGAAGCTTTTTCAGTTTCGTACGACTGAGAGCTCTAGTTGGTTTTTCTATGGTGAGGGAGCGCGACCTCCGATGCCAGTGGTATCTGCTCTGAAAGCCTGTCGTGCTTTAAAGGCGGGCGGGGAAGGCTACCTCATCTATGCGATTGATTCCTCCACAGGTAGTGTTGGTATAGATGATATTCCAGTGGTTTGTGAATTTCCTGATGTTTTTCCAGATGAGATTCCTGGTTTTCCTCCGGTTAGAGAGGTGGAATTTGGCATTGAGTTAATGCTAGGGACTGCACCGATTTCTCGTGCCCTCTATCGTCTTGCTCCGTCAGAGATGAGAGAATTGAAGCAGCAATTACAGGATCTTCTTGATAAAGGTTATATTCGCCCGAGTGTTTCACCTTGGGGAGCCCCAGTCTTGTTTGTCAAGAAGAAAGATGGATCTATGCGATTGTGCATTGATTATCGCCAGCTGAATCGTGTGACGATCAAAAACAAGTATCCATTACCTCGTATTGATGACTTGTTCGATCAGCTTCAGGGTACCTCTGTTTACTCCAAGATTGACTTGCGATCGGGTTATCATCAGATGAGAGTTAGGGATGATGATATTTCCAAGACTGCATTTCGTACTCGATATGGGCATTACGAGTTTCTAGTTATGCCATTTGGATTGACGAATGCGCCAGCAGCGTTCATGGATCTGATGAATCGAGTCTTTCGGGATTTTCTAGATCAGTTGTGTTCAACAACAATTGAGATGTAATAACGATGTTGTTATTTCGTTTTGTTCATCCTCTAAGCCTGATTTCGAGGACGAAATCTTTTAAGGGGGGGAGAATGTAGTAGCCCGAATTCCAAATTGGGTAATTAACGGATTAATGGTGATTAAGAAGGTTTAATGTGTAATTTTGACCGTGGTCATGATCGGACGGACCGAAGATGGTTCGGTAGCACCGACGAGTTCGGACGATCCGAAGTGAGTTCGGTGGATCCGATCATGAGGTGTCAAGAGCCGATGGACACGTGGGAGTTCGGACGTTCCGAAGTGTAGGTTCGGTGGATCCGATCGTGAGGTGTCAAGAGCTGATGGACACGTAGGAGTTCGGACGTTCCGAAGTGGGTTCGGTGGATCCGAACATAGCCTATAAATAGTGCTCGGAATTCCTCATTTTGGATGGCAAGTTCTTGAAGTTGTGTCTCATAGTTGAGAGGTTTGGAAGGTTTCTAGGGTTAGTTGTTGGTCGAGCGATAGCCAAGAGCTGCCAGGATTGGTAGTGTAGCGACGCCTGAGTTACGAGGCAATCGACATCAAAGGGCTGTCGACGGACGAAGGTAAACCCTAAACCTTTGGTAGTACTGGTTTTGCTAGTTGAGCATGGTAGTATTGTTCATTGGGTATGTTTTTGATGCGAAGGCTTGTTCTAGACCTGATTAGCGGTGCTGCGTAAGGCTAGGCTTGCTGTGATAGAGGTACGAAAGTACTATCCGAGATATCCTGGTTGAGTATACATTCTTATATGTGTTGCATGATTATGTGGTGCATTGATATATGTCATATGATGCATGCTATTATGTCACGTTTATTACTGCATGTTGCATTTCATGTTGAGCCGTATCTCCTTCGAGATAGCCTTTACTGTTGAGCTGTATCTCTTTCGAGATAAGCTATATCTTGTGGGGCCGCTCAGCCCTGTCTTGTCTTGTGGACGCATGGACACCGAGAGTACACAGTGGCCGACGGGTCGGGAGGGCTTCGGTGATCCGGGACATTTTAGGTCCACGTCTGTTCTTGTAGTGGATGCAGTGACCCAGAGGAGTACCGCGCGGCACTATCCACTTGGCGCCTCTAGACTGAGCATTTTGAGATCCTTTGTTACTCCTGTTTCTTGACTACCCTGGTATCATATCATAGCATGTGCATTTCATATAGGTTTGTATACTCATGCTTTTGTACTGGGCGTTCTTATCGCTCACGTCCTCGGTTTTTGTTTATCTTGGACACCCCATTCCCACGGGGCAGGCCTCAGGTTGGACAGCTCAGGAGGAGGAGGAGGAGGACGTTGAGTAGCTGGTTGGTTTAGTTCTTCGGTATCTTTTTGTTTCGATATGGTTGTACCGTATATTTCAGTTTAGTTGAGTTGTTCTGGATTTTCGATTGGGTTGTATAACTATCGTTTGGTGTCAGTTTTCCGCTGTTATCTCTGATTATTATTAATTAAGTTAATTGCATGCTTAGTTCTTCATTAGTAGGTGATTCTGGAACGGGTCACTACACAGGGCCCCCTCAATAATATGAGCCGAGCCCCGAGTACGGGTATCGTTCATCATGCACCCATTGTCGATGGAAGACAAGGAAATTATAAACAAATTTATAATTCTCCTTTTCGGACTTGATATTAATTTTGAATCTTATTCAAAATGAGGGTTTTTAATTTTGAAAGGTCTCATCATTAATTTTATTTTAAAAGCTCGCCATGTATGATCGTATGTTTGCCGGATTCATGCAACTTTGTTATTATCATAATAATAACGCACCTAATCATTATTTATAACATATCATGCATATATTATAAATAGTAAACAAACAAAGATGATCAATCGCCCCAAAACTAATGGCCCGTGTAAGCTAAACACGGGCCGAGGTCCAATCCTAGGGTAAATGCACGGGATACAATGCAACTATTACATTAGCTTCCAATATTTACATGTCTTCGATCTTCATAATCATCATGGCCACCATCTTCCAATCTTGATCATCCACTATACTAATATTTACAAATAAATATCCATAGGCAAATAGGGATACATCTCATGGGGTGGGAAAGGGCCATAAACCAAGCCCACTTTATAAAATGATAATTATTACAATCATTCAACATCAAATATCATAGCATACACCTAGCAAATTGGGCTTGGGCTTTTGATCATCCTTCATGCATAATATCACATATCATACACCATCAATTAATTATCACAATAATTAATTGATCCAATATTATATATCTTGATCCAATCACTAACCGCCACAATTATAAATTAAATTAACAAAGTATACAAAAACTTTTGTCTACTTTCAAATTAATTTATTTATAATCGAATTTCTTGTAAATCACAATTTACTATAAATAATTAAAGTCCTACTTCAATTATTTATTTTATGAGAAAATATATGCAACAATTGTAAATTTAAACTTAAGGGCCCAAAACTCATTTTTCACCAAAAATACTTTGGCCCATTTAAATTTTACAAAATATGTTAGCCCTCCAATGGCCCAACAAATCAAGGCCCATGACATTAAGATTGTCCAAAACTATTTTTGGAAACCCTAGTCCTCATCACCGTCGCCGGAGCTTTGTCGCCGGATTCCGGACACAACAAAAAATTTTTTTTTTTTTTTAAAAACAGAAACTTTCGGGCAACCTCTCGGGCTGCCCCCTTGCTGCCCGAAATTCTCGGGCAGCCCCTCGGGCAGCCCGAAAAATAAATATTTTTTTTTTGTTTTTGTTTCAAAATTTTCGGCCTACATGTATCCTTTGCAAAAATATTTCTCAAGCGGTTAGAAATCGATCTCAACATAATATTACGTAAATATCACACAAAAACCGTAACCTTAGCTCGGATACCACTTGAAAGCGGACTGGTTACGGTCGCCGGAAGCGCAACGGAAGTCAAAAATTTTAATTTTTAAGCACAAAATTTCGGCCACCTTGTTCTTGTGCAACATTTACAATAAAATCACATTCATAGAGTGTTAAAGAATTTTACCTATCAACCTCTTGAGGTTGATGTTTGGCTCCAACTTTGTTGTAAACAACAAAGCTCTTCAAAGGATAGAAAAATCTACAAGCTCCTCCTCCTTTGCTTCAAAATAAGGCCCGCCACTAGCTAGGTAAACCCCCTCTTAATTTGCACTAGAAAATCAAGAGGATTTTTCAAAGAGAAGTGAGTATTCTCCAACAATTGAATAACACAAGATGAGAGAAAATTTTTGAGAGAAAAGTGCTTGAAGGTTTCGGCCAAGTGAGGTGTAGAATGGGAGTGAATGTTGAGTCTTGGGGTTGCAAAAAGCTAGATTCAAAATTTGCATGCCATGCATTATTTTAATCAAAAGTAATCCACACCCCTTCACCTCCCAAGCATGCAAACCCTAGTGGGCTTGCAACTTTTGCAAGGCCCATGGACTTTTAATTGTCTCAAACACTTTTGAGCCCAATTAGACTTTACTTGATTTTACTCAAGCTCACTAGTTAAATAATTATTTCCAATTGGGCTCTACAAGGCCCAATAAATCCTACACTTGAATTAATTTTATTATTTGGACTCTACTAGGCCTACTAGTGTTTAATTAATTCAACACTTGAATTAATTTAATTTAGTCCATAATAATGTTTATGAAAATCACAATTTTTCAAATACATTATTCACTTGGCCAAATTTAAATCTAAGAACACTTCCATAAATTAAAATTTATATTTCTCTCATAGAAGTCATACTTCTATTTTTCTTTACGCTTATAAACACATTTATAAGCCGTTCAACATATTGAACTATTTTACTTCTCATCGGGATTTACAAAGCTAGTACTTGTGTGGCCCTCAATGGTTCATTGATAAAACTAGCCGTGGGTTCACATCTCCATGTGATTCGGACTAAACATGTCCTTATTCGAGAATACCACAATTGCTCCATTCTTACTTATCAACTCCTTGATAGTAATAACGTCAGAACTCAAGTCTGATAGTACCCAACCAATCACGTTAAACGCCTAGCAGCATCGCTTACGTGATTCCCTAGGTATCACATGATAGTGCCTGCAAGAACCATTCAATTATGGTTACCGTACAGTACGGTCCCTTCAACTCATATATCCCGACCGATTCGACAACTATTGGTTTATCGAGAGTTGTCAATGAATCGATACTATGTGTCATGTTGTGGTTGCATCGATGGTGTAATCTATGAAACCCCTTTCATAATTACCACCATACTCTGATCAGAGATTTCAACCCACATATACAGGAGAACACATAGGATATCCATACCCGAAGGTAAGCGGTGAATCCCCGACTACAATGCATCGACTCCTATGTGTTTCGCCGTAACACCCAACCTTGCCACCTGATGACCCCATAAGAGTCGGTAATCAAGTCAAAGTGAAACGCTAGCACATACAGTCTCAATGTTGTCCCAGGGTCATAAGGACTAATGGTGTACAACCATAAACTAGGACTTTTTGACTCGATAAGTGAGAACCACTTGGAAAGTCCTTTATAGAGGGTTGTTCATTGCACTCTACCAGGAGCACTTATCTGCATGCTCGGACATCACAAGGTCCCCTACCAATGAAACATGGTACTCACATCGCAGATACTAGTCTCTAACTCGAGCGGCCTATATCCTTCTTAGTGGCGGCTGAATCGACTAGGAACTGTTTAGAATATACAGTATTACAAATATGAGTTTCATGATACTCATCATATGAGCATCTCATATTCTTTCTACTATTTGTATATTCAAAGACTTTATCTATGCAACTTGCATGGGTATACAGATAAAGATGCGCAAAAATTAATAAATTCAAATATTATTAAAATAAAGATCGTTTATACATAGAGTTTCATTGTGAACACTCGGCCAACACTTGGCTCGACGTGCACCTACTCTAACAATCCATCCTCTTGAAAGCAGTAAAGATGCCATCGGTACCAACTGGTTGAGCTACTTGGCCTCTATCCTGACCTCTACCTGAAAGCGGACCGGTTACGGAGGCCGGAAACGCAACGGAAGCGAAAAATTAAAATTTTTAGAGAAAAATTTCGGCCCCCACAACTATTTTGTGTAATATTTACAAAACTAAAACCATGCATAGGATGATTAAAGGATTTACCTATCAACTCCTTAGAGTTGATGAAATGGCTCCAACTAAAGTATGAATACTTTAGCTCTTCTTTGGTAGACAAATCTACAAGCACACCCTCTTCCTCTTCAAGAATTAGGCCCACCACCTAGCTATGTAAATCCCCTCAAGTTTTGCACTAGAAAAACTTGAGGATTTTTCAAAGAGAAATTGGAGAACACAATGAAGAAAAATTTGAGAGAAGAGCACTAGAATTTTCGGCCAAGTGAGAGTCAAGAATGAGGAGAGAAGTTGAGTCTAGGTTGTGAGAAAAGCAACTCTCAAAAGCAACAAAAAGTTGCATGCTTAGTCTCCACCCTTCACCTCCCCAAAGCATGCAAACCCTAGAATGACATGCATATAATATGGTTTTTTAACACATTAAAAACCATAGACTAAATTTTAATTATCTCAAACACATTTGAGATTAATTAAATATTACTTGATTTTACTCAAGTCCCACTAGTTAAATAATTATTTTAATTGAGTTCTACAAGGCTCAATATTATTTAATTAATTCAACACTTGAATTAATTTAATTATTTAGACTCTACTAGGTCCACTAGTGTTTAATTAATTCAACACTTGAATTAATTTAATTTAGTCCTCAATAATGTTTATGAAAATCACAATTTTCAACTACATTATTTACTTGGCCAAATTTTAATCTTAGGAACACTTCCATAAATTAAAATTTATATTTCTCTCATAGAAGTCATACTTCTATTTTTCTTAACGCTTATAAACACATTTATAAGCCGTTCAACACATTGAACTATTTTACTTCTCATCGGGATTTACAAAGCCAGTACTTGTGTGGCCCTCAATGGTTCATTGATACAACTAGCCGTGGGTTCACATCTCTATGTGATTCGGACTAAACATGTCCTTATATGAGCATACCCCAATTGCTCCATTCTTACTTATCAACTCCTTGATAGTAAGAACGTCAGAACTCAAGTTTGATAGTACCCAACCAATCACGTTAAACGCCTAGCAGCATCGCTTACGTGATTCCCTAGGTATCACATGATAGTGCCTGCAAGAACCATTCAATTATGGTTAGCGTACAGTACGGTCCCTTCAACTCATATATCCCGACCGATTCGACAACTATTGGTCTATCGAGAGTTGTCAATGAATCGATACTATGTGTCATGTCGTGGTTGCATCGATGGTGTAATCTATGAAACCCCTTTCATAATTACCACCATACTCTGATCAGAGATTTCAACCCACACATACATGATAAACACATAGGATATCCATACCCGTAGGTAAGCGGTGAATCCCCGACTACAATGCATCGACTCCTATATGTTTCACCGCAATACCCAACCTTGCCACCTGATGACCCCATAAGAGTCAGTAAACAAGTCAAAGTGAAACGATAGCACATAGAGTCTCAATGTTGTCCCGGGTCATAAGGACTAATGGTGTACAACCATAAACTAGGACGTTTCCACTCGATAAGTGAGAACCACTTGGAAAGTCCTTTATAGAGGGTTGTTCAGTGCACTCTACAAGGAGCACCTATCTGCATGCTCGGACATCACAATGTCCCCTACCAATGAAACATGGTACTCACATCGCAGATACTAGTCTCTAACTCGAGCGGCCTTTATCCTTCTTAGTGGCGGCTGAATCGACTAGGAACGGTTTAGAATATACAGTATTCCAAATATGAGTTTCATGATACTCATCATATGAGTATCTCATATTCTTTCTACTATTTGTATATTCAAGGACTTTATCTATGCAACTAGCATGGGTATAAAGATAAAGATGCGCCAAATAAATAAATTCAAATATTATTAAAATAAAGATCGTTTATACAAAGAGTTTCATCGTGAACAGTCGGCCAACACTTGGCTCGACGTGCACCTACTCTAACACTACCTTGGCCTGTACCTTGCATACGCAGCAACTGCTGGATCTGCTCACTATGGACTTTGGCTTGCTCTTTCAACAACTTGCCGAACTCATCGACAACTCTAGAGGAAGAACTATCCTCACCCTCTACGGCTTTCCTCTTAGGAGGCATACTCTACAATGTGCTCACACAAAACAAATCAATAGATAACAATGAATAGATGTAGAAGAAGGCATACCCGGACAGTTGAAAGTAGACGAAGTCATATGCATTGGTCCGAAGAACGGTGCTCTGATACCACTAAATGTGACACCTCTGACCCGTTTTAATAAAATAGCAGCGGAAATTAAAATTTTCTTTGAAGGAGGAAGGATTTAAAATTTCTTGACATAAACACATTTACAAATATTTGCAATTACATGATCAATGAAATGATAAAAGCCAAAATACAAAATATCATTTGTGTGATCATGCCAAAATGCCACAAAATACTCTTCTTCCTTCCCTCTCTTATGCATATGACATCGGCTCCAATCAACGTCCTGGTCCGTCACTCTTATCTGCATCACATGAATAACTTAAATGAGTATAAAACTCAGCAAGTGGAACTCTTACATAGCAATGTACATAACATACTCTGAAAAGATGACTTTAAAACATTGAATACCATCAACTCTTGAAGTATGAATAACGTAGCATAATATAACAATAAGATGGTATTTCTATTTTCTCTGTTGGATTGATATCTATATAGTATCTCTGTCTCTGTACCTATATCCCATCGATATAAATCGATAACTCTGAGGGATATAAGCCTATGGTCGTTGATCTCTAACTATGTATCTATCAATCCAAAAATCATTTGAATCCTCTCTTTGGCATTTCATCAAACCCTTTGAAGACTTTAATCTCTTGTATTCTCTTTTCAATAATTGAGATATAAAATGCCTCCAATATATATAACAAGTGTATCAATGCATAATCATGAATCAAATGAAGGGAATAACACATTAAAACCCTTGAAATACCATACATATATTATCATGTGAGAACAAGAATGAAATTCCTACTTACAACCACTTGGAACCTTGTTTCTATACTCTTGGTAGTAATCCTAAAACAATAAACCATGTATTGCACCATCAACATCTCAATAATCAAAAACCCATATAAATTAACCCATAAAATCAACACACCAACAAACCCATATCATCTCTCACCCCAAAACCAAGAATAAACAACACCAAAAGCTTACCTTAGCTTCCTAGAACCAAGAAAAACCTTGATCTCTCAACAATAATCCACCAAGAGGCTTGAAGGAAGGAAAGGAAAGAAATGAGAGAACCCTAGTCTCCAAGGAGAGAAAAATCGAGAAGGGTGAGAAAGAAATGAGGAAAGTGAACCCACTCATCCAATTATATCACTTAAAACTCGAAACACGCTTCTACTGTGCATGACCGAGGGTGCGCTCCTACCTCCACCGTGGGTGCGCTAAGCTCACGGCATTCCATTCAAAAATCTGAAAATGACGACCGCGGGTGCGGTGCCAACCTTACCGCGGGTGCGATGCCTCCACCTGCGGGTGCGGTACCTACCACACCGCGGGTGCGGTGTGTCTACGAAAATTCTACTGAAAATGTTGCAATATAGACCGCGGGTGCGCTGCTCCAAATACCGCGGGTGCGGTGATGTCACGGCAAAAACAAACTCTAAAGCAACTAAAATCGAACCGCAATGCTGATACAATACAACTACCATCAATGAACATCAACAATGCCACAAAATAATGATAACCAACCATACTATGACCCATAATCACAACTCTTAACATCTAAACCAAATAATCCAAAAACATACGAGACTTAAACCGTACCGTACACCAGGCTCGGCTATTACATGAGACAAGAGTTCCCAGAGTTATTTCGATGATGTAAATTTCTTATACAGTTTTTGTATATATACTCCTTATTGATACGATTGATTGCATGTGATTTCAGGGACGAAATCGTATCTTAGGGGGGAGAAATGTAATGCCCAAGATTTTATATCGTGTTAAATTACGATTATTAATTTTAATCGAGACGATTATGAAAGGGCTAACCGAGACACGAAATAAGATCGCGTGTGAAAATTGATGTGCGAGGACAGTTGCATCGGCGCACATGCGCGACTATATGCGCGAGAAAGTCCAGAAAGGTTGGCGCACCTGCGCGACTTAGATTCGCTCACCTACGTGAGACAACCCAAGAGTTGCCAATTTTGAGCAAAGGCCTCGCGCAGATGCGCCGAGTAGGGTGCCCATATGCGCGAGTCACCGTGAAGACACGCGCCGAGACTTAAGGTCTCGCGCATATGCGCCGATTGATGTCGCGCATATGCGCGAGACGTGCAATGCCTAGATCGAGCCACCTAGCCTTCACATGCATGATATATATATATATATATATAAATCGAATTGTACCTTCAAAATTCAGAAAAATAAGAAAAGGGACGAGAGAATTGTTGAAAATCCTTACGCCTTTATATTGCGATCCGTCCGTCAGATTTTGAATCCGAGTACGACACCGTGTTCCTAGCAACGACAGCTACTACAGGACGTAAGTTTTGTTACGTTTTGTTAAGATTTGAAATTATGCTATGTCCATAATTAGAAATGATTCATATATGGCGTTATTTACATAGTAGGCATCATAGAATCGAAGTCAGATTAAGAAACAGATTGAGTATGGAATTGTTATAAATTTCAGAGTTAAATTGACTGAGATGTGATGTCAGATTTGCACTGTGGTTGATTATCAATTATTAGAATTAGTACATACTGGTATGGTATCACCGGTATAGCAGAATTATACAGTTGTACCGTCAGAATTTAATAAAACAGAGATATCGTGATTTAATTAGAATATTGATACAGTATATTGGTATTGTCATTGCCAGATTGAACAGTGACAGACTTTGAATCAAGACTTTGATCGTATCAGATCGACAGCAAGAAAGGTATAAATAAATGTTGATTCGGGATTGCACAACTCGAGTTAGGTTTGACTTGAGTTTCCCAAAATCACATACTTTATTTTATTGCATTGATATTTGCAGATTATCAGATTCATATGTTTAGTCTATTGAATTATAGCAGAGCCAGAGTTTGAGTCTAGGGCAGATCAGCCTAGCTAGGACAGACCCGCCGAGTCTTTGTCAGAACCGCTGAGACTATAGACTTACGGTGTATCGATGAGCTTAGATGAAGATCGACGTCTGTTGTAGACATTCGATACACCATACCAAAGTCTAAATTAGATCGGGATCCCTAGATTAGAAATGAGTCCTAGATTTAGGTACAGATTTGTATCGATTCATGTAGTCAGATTGGATGCATGTTTTTATGATTATTTATGCTTTTATATATGCTTTATATGATTGCATTGATACATTGTTTATACTGGGATATTTATATCTCACCGGAGTTATCCGGCTGTTGTCTTGTCTGTATGTGTGCATGGCAACAGGTGGGACAGGTTCAGGGTCACAGAGGTGAAGAAAGATCGAATAGAGTGGAGACACGGACTTGGACTAGAGATAAGGTTTAAACACTTGATAGTTAGTTGTTGAACCTGAGATGTGTATGATTGTATATTGTATCAGATTTATACTTTTATACTGATATGTATAGGAGTTTGATTGCATTACCTTCCGCATTTAAAAAAAAAATTAGACCCTGTTTATTATAATTGATTAAATTAGTCCTAATAACGATTAAAAAAATGATTAGCGTCCGGGTCCCCACAGATACATCTTGGTGGTTGTAGATGATTTTTCAAGATTTACTTGGGTTATTTTTCTCAAATCTAAAGACCAAACTGCTGCTAAACTGATCAAGCTTTTCAAAAGAATATTAAACGAGAAATCAGTTGGAATTGATAGAATCAGATCCGATCGAGGAACTGAATTCATCAATCAAATTCTTTCAAATTTTTTAGAAACTGCTGGAATTAATCATGAGCTCTCAACAGCTATAACTCCTCAGCAAAATGGTGTAGCAGAGAGGAGAAATCAGACCCTTAAAGAAGCTGCTAGAACGCTGCTTGCTGATTCTGGTATTTCTCAAGGGTTTTGGGCAGAGGCAGTGAACACTACGTGTTATACTCAGAACATATCGATGATTAATAAAAATCATTTGAAAACACCTTATTAGATCTCGCATGGACGAAAAAGTGTGGTTTCTTACTTCAAAATATTCGGCTGCAGATGTTTTATTCTTAACAATGGCAAAAATCATTTAAAAAACTTTGATGCTAAATCTGCAGAGGGAATATTTCTGGGATATTCGTCAGTTAGCAAAGCTTATAGAGTCTATAACAAGAGCACACTAAATGTTGAAGAGTCTATACAAGTTTATTTGATGAAATTGCATTAACTGATAAGCCAACTGATCCAGTTGAGCTAGTTGATAGATTTACAGATATCAGTTTGGAGGATGATCATGAAGAAGAAAATATATCAATCGAAACATCCTTCAAACACCCGAACCTGAAATTGTATATCAATCAGTTGAACATGAAGCTGTTCCTGATAATCAGTTGAAAGAGCATATTGAGAATAATCAATTACCAACTGATGCAGCAACTGAAACTGAAAACATTCAGCTGCCTACTGAAGAAATTGATGGTACAGAAGCAACAAATGCAGAACTCAGATGGAAGAAATCACATCCTCCAAAATTGGTGATAGGTAATCCATCTGACATGGTAAGAACAAGAAATCAAATGCTCAATTTATTTATTCATTCAGCTTTTGTATCCTAATTGGAACCGAAGAAAACTGATGAAGCTCTTGCTGATCCAAGCTGGACAAATGCAATGCAAGAAGAGCTGATCTCAGTTTGACTAATAAAAGTGCTTGTCTCCAGTTGATCATGTCAGTTTCTAGGAGACAGACTGATCATGTCAGTTTCTAGGTGACAAACTGATCTCTTGGTTCTGCAAGAAGCAAAAATCCATAGAAACTTCCACAACTGAAGCAGAATACCTTGCTGCTGGAAGCTGCTGTGCACAACTACTCTGGGTTCAGCAACAACTGAGAGATTATTGAGCTGACGCTAAAGAATCGCCCATATTCAGGGATAATACAAGCACGATTGCTATTACCTACAATCCAATTCTTCACGCGAGGACCAAGCACATAGATGTCAGGCATCACTTCATCAAAAATCATGCCTTGAAGAAGGACATACGATTGGAATATGTCTCAATTGAGCAGCAAGAAGCTGATATCTTTACCAAACCATTGCGCGAGACTAAGTTTTCTCACTTTCGCAATATACTTGGATTAATTTATATAACCTAATCAGTTTTGCTGTTGTTATATCTATGACACCCTTGACCGATTTTATACCACTAAATGTGACACCCTTTACCGATTTTATAAAATGACACAGCGGAATATTAAAAATTTGCTTAGAGGGAAGGAGGATTTAAAGTTTTCTTGACATAAACATACATGATCAATCAAGTGTTTCATCAAAATACAAAATATTATTTTTGATCATGTCAAAATGCTAACAAAATAGCCTTCTTCCTTCCATCTTCTATTTATATGACATCGGCTCCAATCAACGTCATGGCTCATCCCTCTTAACTGCATCACATGAAATAACTGAAATGAGTATAAAACTCAGCAAGTGGAATTCTTACATAGCAATGTACATATCATACTCTGTAAAACATAGCTTTGAAATCATAAAATACCATCAACTCTGAAATATGAATAATCATAACAATAATGATGGTATTTCTCTTTTCTCTGGTGGATTGATTGTTAGAGTAGGTGCACGTCGAGCCAAGTGTTGGCCGAGTGTTCACGATGAAACTCTATGTATAAACGATCTTTATTTTAATAATATTTGAATTTATTATATTGGCGCATCTTTATCTGTTTACCCATGCTAGTTGCATAGATAAAGTCCTTGAATATACAAATAGTAGAAAGAATATGAGATGCTCATATGATGAGTATCATGAAACTCATATTTGGAATACTGTATATTCTAAACGGTTCCTAGTCGATTCAGCCGCCACTAAGAAGGATATAGGCCGCTCGAGTTAGAGACTAGTATCTGCGATGTGAGTACCATGTTACATTGGTAAGGGACATTGTGATGTCCGAGCATGCAGATAGGTGCTCCTGGTAAAGTGCACTGAACAACCATCTATAAAGGACTTTCCAAGTGGTTCTCACTTATCGAGAGGAAAACTCCTAGTTTATGGTTGTACACCATTAGTCCTTATGACCCGGGACAACATTGAGACTCTATGTGCTAGCGTTTCACTTTGACTTGTTTACCGACTCTTATTGGGTCATCAGGTGGCAAGGTTGGGTGTTACGGCGAAACATATAGGAGTCGATGCATTGTAGTCGGGGATTCACCGCTTACCTACGGGTATGGATATCCTATGTGTTTTCATGTGCGTGTAGTTTGACATCTCTGATCAGAGTATGGTTATAATTATGAAAGGGGTTTCATAGATTGCACCATCGATGCAACTACGACATGACACATAGTATCGATTCATTGACAACTCTCGATAAACCAATAGTTGTCGAATCGGTCGGGATATATGAGTTGAAGGGACCGTACTGTACGCTAACCATAATTGAATGGTTCTTGCAGGCACTATAATCTGATACCTAGGGAATCATGTAAGCGATGCTGCTAGGCGTTTAACATGATTGGTTGGGTACTATCAGACTTGAGTTCTGACGTTCTTATTATCAAGGAGTTGATAAGTAAGAATGGAGCAATTGGGTTATGCTCGAATAAGGACATGTTTAGTCCGAATCACATGGAGATGTGAACCCACGGCTAGTCGTATCAATGAACCATTGAGGGCCACACAAGTACTAGCTTTGTAAATCCCGATGAGAAGTAAAATAGTTCAATGTGTTGAAAGGCTTATAAATGTGTTTATAAGCATAAAGAAAAATAAAAGTACGACTTCTATGAGAGAAATATAAATTTTAATTTATGGAAGTGTTCCTAGATTAAAATTTGACCAAATGAATAATTTATTTGAAAATTGTGATTTTCATAGACATTATTGTCGACTAAATTAAATTAATTCAAGTGTTGAATTAATTAAATACTAGTGGACCTAGTAGAGTCCAAATAATTAAATTAATTCAAGTGTTGAATTATTAAATATCATTGGGCCTTGTAGAGCCCAATTGGAAATAATTATTTAACTAGTGGGCTTGAGTAAAATCAAGTAAAGTCTAATTGGGCTCAAAATGTTTGAGACAATTAAAAGTCCATGGGCCTTGTAAAGGTTACAAGCCCATTAGGGTTTGCATGCTTGGGACACCGGGGA
>NC_133112.1:25060924-25084745 GCF_022965805.1 Primulina eburnea
ACTAGCCGTGGGTTCACATCTCCATGTGATTCGACTAAACATGTCCTTATATGATCATACCCCAATTGCTCCATTCTTACTTATCAACTCTTTGATAACAAGAACGTCAGAACTCAAGTCTGATAGCACCCAACGAATCATGTTAAACGCCTAACAACATCGCTTACATGATTCCCTAGGTATCAAATGATAGTGCCTGCAAGAACCATTCAATTATGGTTAGCGTACAGTACGGTCCCTTCAACTCATATCCCGACCGATTCGACAACCATTGGTTTATCGGAGTTGTCAATGAATCGATACTATGTGTCATGTTGTAGTTGCATCGATGGTGTAATATATGAAACCCCTTTCATAATTACCACCATACTCTGATCAGAGATTTCAATCTACATACACATGAGAACACATAGGATATCCATACCCGAAGGTAAGCGGTGATCCCCGACTACAATGCATCGACTCCTATAGTTTCGACAGAACACCCAACCTTGCCACCTGATGACCCCATGAGAGTCGGTAAACAAGCCAAAGTGTAATTATAGCACATAGAGTCTCAATGTTGTCCCGGGTCATAAGGACTAATGGTGTACAACCATAAACTAGGACTATTCCACTCGATAAGTGAGAACCACTTGGAAAGTCCTTTTATGGAGGGTTGTTCAGTGCACTCTACAAGGAGCACCTATCTGCATGTTCGGACATCACAATGTCCCCTACCAACGAAACATGGTACTCACATCGCAGATACTAGTCTCTAACTCGAGCGGCCTATATCCTTCTTAGTGGCGGCTGAATCGACTAGGAACCGTTTAGAATATACAGTATTCCAAATATGAGTTTCATGATACTCATCATATGAGCATCTCATATTCTTTCTACTATTTGTATATTCAAGGACTTTATCTATGCAACTAGCATGGGTATACAGATAAAGATGCGCCAATATAATAAATTCAAATATTATTAAAATAAAGATCGTTTATACATAGAGTTTCATCGTGAACACTCGGCCAACACTTGGCTCGACGGGCACCTACTCTAACACATATAACTTCTTATGTCCGGACTTCTTGCAGTGAAATATGTTCTGACTTATCGGGCTTTGTAGGCCTTTTAAGTGTCTTTCGGAGTTTGCCTCTTATTGGGTTTTTCTTGTGAGGGGCAGAACATTTCTTTCCCTTACATTGCGGGCCACTTTTGTTCATGTCAACAAGCCCAACTAGGAAACAACATTTTCCTATTTTATGATGACTTCAAAAGTCATAAGCATGTTGAATAGCTCTTCAAGGCTATCATCAATTTTATTCAAATTGAAGTTCAACATAAACCCGTCAAATGAAAAAGAGAATGACAACAAATTGATTGTCATGAACTTGTTAGGAATCACCTATTCCAGGCCCACCACTTTCTCATTAAACCCAATCATATATACACCACGCTCATGGACCAAAGCCCCATCTTGCATTCGTGTAGTCATGAGCTTTTAAAAGTGGTGTGCATCACTGTACGAGTTTCATGCACTATGCAACTCTTGCATGTGTATTCGAATGTCAGCAGCATTCAACATTTTCTCAAACTGTCCCTACAGTTCATTTGACATAGAAGCGAGCCCATCACACTTTAGCTTGCACAATATGGTTCCACCATCTTGCATGCATTGTCAGTTCAACAAGACTGACATTAGTTTGTATGTCATTTTTCCGAATTCAGAACAATTTTCCCAACCAGTCTTGAAAATTAGATTCGGTTAGCTTGTCAATAACAAAATTGGATTATGTGACGAAATCGAAAAATATACTGATATGGAAACAGAATAATTGTTGCTGATTATTTTAAAATAATTTTAAGATATAAAATATGGATTTCATTTATAAATTACCCTCCCACTATTTTGACATTTCCACCGCCCTCTGATGAAAAAGGGAAATCGTATTTCCTAGTAGGCACGTATAGTCCAATTAGCCAATTATAATCCCGAATAATATCAGCCAATTATAATTTCTAAAAGGTAGAGTCCATTGCATCCCTATGCAACCTCTGCGTGTTTTACCTGACGTTTAATAAGGACCCAATAATATGACGTCGTTATTTTCGCATGTCAAACCAACCCATCAATATTGAATTGTAGTAGACGGTCGCCATGAGTTCCCCAATAATATGAGCCGAAGTCATGGGAGTTCCACTCAATTCACATCATATGTCCGGTTGAAGTCACACGCTTTTCGGCGTACAGGCCTCCCCAATAATATGAGCCAGACACTGTCCGCGGGTAGCGATCAACATGCAACCACGGTTAATGGAAGGCAAGGAAAAATTAAACTCCTTCAATTTTACTTTTTCGGTTTGATATAAATTTTGAATTTTATTCAAAATGAGGGATTTTAATTTTAAAATTGTCTCATCATTTTAATTTTAAAAATCGCGTGCCACGAGTTTGGTATGTTGGTGCCGGATTCATGCAACTATATTATCTAATAATATACATACATGTATACTACTATATATCGCATATATCATAATATGACATTCAACAATAAAATAAGGATGATCGATCGCCAAACCACATTAGATCCATGTGAGCCATACATGGATCCAGGTCCAAACCTTAGGTGAATGCAGGGATGCAAATGCAACTTATTACAAAAGCTTCCAATATTTTACGAATCGCACCTAGGCCCAAACAATTCAAGCCCATTATTCAGCGCGCTTTCCCGAGAGACGCTCCCGGGCAGCCGCCCGCCCACTGCCCGCCCGCTGCCCCGAAGAGCCGTGGCGCGCAGAACGCGCACAGGTGCGCCGACACCGCGCGCAGGCGTCCGACGCCTGCGCTAGCGCGGGGCGCGCAGCGTCCGGCGCCTGCGCGCACGGACTGCCCGGAACAGTTCCGGGCAGATTTAATTTTTTTTTTTTTTGTTTTCTGGAAAAATAAAATTTCTTGGTGCTAATTTTCTTAAAAATTTTCTTGTGTGGTTAGAAATAAATTATTCTATATGATTTAAAATCATACGATATAGAGAACCTGGCTCTGATACAACTGTTGGATCTGGTTTTCTACACTCCCAAACGCAGCGGAAGATTTAAAATTTTTATTTTATTTGAAAAACAAAATAATATTGCTTTGGACGTTCGTATGATTTAACAAATTAAACATGCATAGGATGTTAGAAATTATACCTTTGTGAATTAATCACGTGGACACCAACCGATCCGGTATTACAGATCCGGCTCTTGATGATTCCCTACGAACTTTCTTCAAAGAAATCCTTCTATCAAGTCCACGACTAGATAGTATGTTCCTCTTTCAAATTGCACTAGAGAATGAGAAAGAGATTTTGCGTAGAAGAGAAAATTGAGAGATAGCACAACAATATTTTCTTTCAAAAAGGGTGGTGGCCGATTTCTCACTTGAGAGTGAAAGTCAAGAAGACTTTTGTAGTGGTAGGCTAGGGTTTCTCAATTAACATGTGTTATTTATAATTAAATAATGCATAATGACATAATTAACATTAATGAGCTTGATTTAATTAATTAGACTAGTCCAACTAGTTTAATTAATTTAATCAAAGCCTATTAAAACTTTAATTATTTGTTATGATGGACTTGTACTCTTACAAGCCCATTAAACATACCCACCTTATTTAATTTATTAATAAACTCAACTTTTGAGCTTAATAAATTAAATACATTATAAATTCAACATTTGAATTTATTATTTAAATTATAAATTCAACTACTTGAATTTACATCACCTCCAAAATTTAATATTTAATAAACCCAACATTTGAGTTTAATAAATTAAATTCTCAAATTTTATAAATTCAACTCCTTGAATTTATTCTCTCAAAATTTAGTTATCATAAATTCAACTCCTTGAATTTACTATATAATATAAATTCAACTTTTGAATTTATTCTCTCTACGGGAACAAACAATCCAGTACTTGTGTGACCCTCAATGGTTCAGGGATACAGCTAGCTGTGGGTTCACAACTCTTTGTGATTCAGGACAGAATCCTTTATTCGGGCTTACCCTAGTTAGCCTCATTCTTTCTATCAACACCTTGATCAAGAATGTCAGAACTCATTTCTGATAGCACCCATCGGATCATGGTAAGAGCGTCTAGTAGCATCGCCCCATTATCCCCTAGGTATCACTGATAGTGCCTGCAAGAACCAGTCGATTATGATTAACGTACAGTACGGTAACTATAATAGTAGCATCGCGTGTACTAATTGGAGAACTCCTTCTCTGACGTACATCACGTACTCTGGCCAGAGATTCCATGCACTATTATTTCATTAGATCACATAGGATATCCACACCCGTAGGTGAGCGGTGAATCCCCGACTACAATGAACTGGCTCCTATATGTGTCGCAACTTTACCCAACCTCGCCACCTGATGACTCTCCTGGAGCCGGTAAACGAGTCAAAGCACAGCCCTAGCATATAGAGCCTCAGTGTTGTCCGGGGTCGTAAGGACTAATGGTGTACAATCATAACCACGGACTTATCCTCTCGATGAATGATAACCACTGGAAAGTCCGAGGGAGGGTTGTTCGGTATAATCATCATATGACTACCCATCTGCATGTTTGGACATCTCTATGCCCTTACTAAGAAACGCAGTACACAACATCACAGATGCTAGTCTCGAGCTCAAGCGACCTTTATCCATGTTTTAGGCGGCTGAATCGACTAGGAACGAATTTAGATCATACAGTATTTACAAACGAGTTTCAACATCGAATTACGATTCATTTGTATTAAAGTATAATCAAGGTTTTTATCTATGTTTGATAACATGAGTATACAGATAAAGAAATAACAAACCATTAAATAATGAATTATATTAAAATAAAGATTGTTTATTACACTTGAGTCAATAAAATCTCTAGTCAACAGTTGACTTGTAGGGCATCTACTCTAACATTAGGGACTGTTAGTGGTGTCAATGGGTTGGTTTGGGGCTCGGTTTTGTTGCTGAACGCAGCAAGGAATGGTGTGAGAGGAGGAGGTTTCTAAGTGGGTGGCTCGGTTTCTTGGGTTCCAGCATGCATGGGCTGAGCCAAGGTCTGGACCAGACCATGTGGGGTCTGAGCTGTGACTGAGGGAGGTCTGAGAGCTGCTGGTGCCGCCCCTGGGATAGAACGGGAGTGAACTAGGAAGAGGGCCGCGAGATTGGCATCCTTGCGTGCAAGTGGGGGAGCGCGGTTCCTCTTGTGCATGGGACTGTTGGCTTGGTTCTGATAGACTCCTTAGGGTCTGGTCTAGGTCGTAAGTGGCTGGGCTCGTGGCAGGTGCGAGCTTGTGTGAGCTTAGGGAGGGTAAAGTTCGAATGATACAATGAAAGCTTGATAAGAAAATAGCTGAAAATGTACAGCAACTTTAGGTCCATTCAGAAAGGTTTTAGAGGCTAAGTATTGATGGTTTTAGGAACTTGTGAGTGTTTTTAAGGTGTGGTAAAAAGTTGGTAAAAATTCGGTTAAGTTTCGAGTTGGTTTGGGTTAAAACCGGGACCTCGGTCCAAGTTTTAAAACAATTTGGTTAAGTTATGAAATGAGCTTGAGTTTATGTCTAGAAATGATTTTAAATATGTTTTGGTATATTTTTAGGAGTTTAGTAAGTTTCGGATCAAAATGATGAGTTTTGAAGTTATCCGGGATTTAATCGCCGCACGAAACTTTAATTAAAGATTTAATTGAAACGCCTAGATTTAAGCTTAATAAATTTATGGAAAATTTTATTTAAGCTCAAATAATTATTAGAAGTCTAAGTTTTTAGTTTGAGAATTTTATGCTAAGGTTTGGTTTAATTCGGGATTAAAACGCATTAATTAGTTACATTTAAAGATTAATTTAAAAATCATATATTTAAGCCAAATAAAATATGGGAAAGTTCTTGTAAGCTTATATAATTATTTGGGACGTGTTAGAGTCAATGGAATTAAGAAAATGTCAAAGAAGTGAAATTTTACGTCTATGGGCAAAATGATAATTTTTGGGTTTCCAAAGGCAAAATGGTCATTTTGCACCTGGGGTGAGATGTTGGTCCTGGCAGCTCCCTGAGCACATTTTATCATGATTTAAATGTTTATGGATCACGTTCATGATTTTTATGTAATTACGATAAATACGTTGCATGCTTTGTTTAAAGGAAAAAAATTACGTATATGCATGATTTTATTAAGTGATGAATATGATGACACGTTTTGAAGAAAGTGATTTAGTTGTGACTAATACGATGACAGGATGATATGATTGGAGATATCGTGAGGGAAAATGCCCCAGAGGGAGCCCGTTTACGGGAGAAGGCCCCAGAGGGAGCCCGACGATCGTATTTCCATTGACATGATATGATAGGCCCGGGCTCAGTGGGCGGGTAATGCCGTCGCTGATGACCCTCGCCGCCGGGTACCGCGGTTACACGTAGATGGATCCATCGACTGACATGATGACATGATGATACGAAAGTCACAGCTAATGAACTGAATTCAATTAAAAAGAAAATGTATACGTATATGATGACATGAAATGACATGATTTTACACGATATGATTTTACAAGACACGTATACGTATATGATGACATGAGATGACATGATTTTAATACGATATGATTTTACACGACACGAACGTATATGATAACATGAGATGATATGATTTTACACAATATGATTTTACACAACACGTTTACGTATATGATGACATGAGATGACATGCTATGATTATTACCATGTTTTGAAAGGATATGTTTACATATGATTTTTACTGCAGACACGAATGCTTTTAAGTTCATGAAAAGATATATTGAGTATGATACTTTTCACTGCTGTGTGCTACGTATATGTACTTGTTATTCCTGGTACAGGTGTGTTGAGTCTTTATACTCACTAGGCGTGTGTGATGCAGGTGAGCTTAATGATGAGGAGACTGGAGGTGCCGAACTCTGAGTAGTCAGAACTGGTGCGGTGACACGACCCGAGGACCACACGTTTTCCGCGCATTTATGATTTTATGATATTGAGAGGAGATGAAAATTTTCCACGTTTATGATTTGGATGTTAGGATTTTTACTCGCTTATTTCCCATTATAATTTTTATTGGCAAATGCTTATGAGTATTTTTAAATGATATTTTCAGTACGACAGCATGCCTATTTTTATGTTAAAATAAATATGATTATTTTAAAGGATGAGTTTGATTGTTTTTAAACGACGCTATTTTTATGGTCGAATATTTAAGATCATTTTTAAATGTTATTTCGAAAATGCGAGCTTTTATTTTTTTTTAAAAAATATCCAGTAGAATTTTAAAAATGAGTGAGACGTTACAAAGGAAGATAGAGGTTTGGCAATTTTTGAAAAATCTTTTATAAAACACCGATAAAACCGGCGTGGCCTAGAAAACTTCTAACTCCCTTTATGGACGCCGGAGGTGGCAAGTTCTTGATGACTTCAACTTTCGCCTTATCCACCTCTATTCCGTGCTCCGAAATCTTGTGCCCTAGGACAATTCCCTCTTGTACCATGAAGTGGCACTTTTCCCAATCAGCACCAAATTCGTCTCCTCACATCTCACTAACACCACCTTCAAGTTCTGCAAAAAGTCATCAAAAGAAGGGCCGAAAATAGAGAAGTCATCAATAAAAATTTCAAGAAAAGTTTCTATCATATCATGGAATATAGCGGTCATGAAACGTTGAAATGTGGCAGGACCATTACAAAGACCAAACGGCATGCGGCGAAAAGCGAAAGTTCCATAAGGACAAGTGAAAGTGGTTTTCTCTTGGTCCTCAGGTGCAATGGTGATTTGATTATACCCCGAATACCCATCTAGAAAACAATAAAACTCATGACCCGCTAACCTCTCAAGCATTTGATCAATAAAAAGAAGGGGAAAGTGGTCTTTTCGGGTGGCATCATTCAATTTTCTATAATCAATGCACACACGCCATCCCGTAACAGTTCTGGTGGGTATTAGTTCATTATTATCATTTGCAATCACAGTAATCCCGCCCTTCTTTGGCACACACTGAACCGGACTTACCCATGCACTATCAGATATAGGATAGATAATACCTGCATCGAGAAGCTTAATCGTTTCAGCATTCACTACCTCTTGCATCTTTGGATTTAATCTTCTCTGAGGTTGCACAAGAGGTGAGTACTTGTCTTCCATCAAGATTTTGTGCATACAGACTGATGGATTGATCCCTTTGATATCCGCCACCTTCCACGCAAATGCACCCTTGTGCGCTTTCAAGACTTTTAACAGTTTGTCCTCAATCACATCTGTCAAATCAGAGCAGAAATAATGACAGGTAAGGTGTTATGCTCACCTAGGTATACGTACTTTAGGTGTGGAGGCAGTGGCTTCAGCTCGAGCGTCGGTGGCTCCTCCAGGCTTGATTTCTGTGGATCAAGTCTTTTCGATCTCCCAAATCTTCCAACCTCATCGTCATTGGCCTTCTCCATGGATGGTTGGCATTCAAGTATGCCACTATTTCAGCTTTTTCATCGTCCAAATCATCTTCTCCCAATTCAGTAGTGATAGCAGCCTCCAAAGGATCTCTCAAAGCATCCTGCACATAGTTAGACACAAAGGCATCAAAAGCATCAATTCTATAACAACTATCAGAATGCAGTGTGTGCTTAAGTGCATTAAAAACATTAAAAGTAATCTCTTCCTCGCCCACTCTCAATCTTAACTTCCCTTCTTGCACATCAATCAGTGCCTTGCCAGTCGCAAGGAACGGCCTCCCCAAAATTAGAGGCGTCTCTGTATCCTCCTCCATGTCGAGAACCACGAAATCCGCAGGGAAAATGAATTTGTCCACTTTCACTAGCACATCCTCAATCACTCCGCGGGGTTACTTAACAGATCTGTCAGCCAGTTGCAAGGACATCCTCGTCGGCTTAGGCTCTCCCAACCCAAGTTTCCTAAACACAGACAATGGCATAAGATTAATACTTGCACCAAGATCACATAATGCCTTATGAAAAACAACATCACCAATCATGCAAGGAATAGAGAAACTCCCTGGGTCTTTTAGCTTCGGTGGGATTTTGTTTTGCACCAAGGCGGAGCAATTTTCAGTTAAGTTCACTGTCATGTGACCCTCCAACTTCCTCTTATTTGCTAAAATATTCTTCAAAAATTTAGCATAACTAGGCATTTGCATTAAAGCATCGGGGAAGGGAATATTGATATGCAATTTTTTAAACACCTCGAGAAACTTACCGAATTGTGCATCTAGTTTTGCTTTTTTCAATGCAGCAGGAAAAGGAGGAGGTATAACAATTTTAGGTTGTGCAGTGGGTGCTGGTGTGGAGTTAGAAGACTTACCTTTTGATGTCTCAGTCGGTTCATCCGGTATTTGAATTTTTTCCTTTCCCTTCGACTCCAAAATTATCCCACTCTTCAACTCAATGGCCTTCACTTGCTCTTTTGGATTAGTCTCGGTATTACTTGGCAAGGTGCTCGGCTCTCTACTTGCTATCATCTTGGCCAACTGTCCAATTTGATTCTCGAGCCCTTTTATCGATGCATCTTGGTTTTGAAGTCTAGTTTCATTTGATGAAATAAACTTAGACATCATTTGCTCCAAGTTGGACTTTTCTTCTCTAGGAGGATCGGATCTGTACATCGGTTGTTTCCCATATTGTTGTCCTCCTTGCGGTCTATTCTGACTGTTTTAACCGCCCCATGAGAAGTTGGGATGTTGCCTCCACCCCGGATTGTATGTGTTCGAATAAGGGTCATGCCTTGGGCGGTTTTGGACTCCCACTTGGTTCACTGGTGCCTCATTTTTCACATAGAATGGATTGTCATCTTGACAGTCCTTCGCATAGTGTTCCCCTCCACACTTTTCACAGAATATTTCTTGAAGACGCATCGCCATGCCACCCACATTCAAGCCGTCTATTTTCCTGTTTAAAGCATCAAGTTGTGCAGTAATAGCAGAAAAATCAGTTACCTGGTGTACTCCTGCACTCTTCCGTTGGTTGTTTCTTTCAGATTGAGGATGATAGCTGCTAGCAGCCATCTCCTCTAACAATTCATATCCTTCCTCCGCGGTCTTTCTCAACAGGTTTCCACAAGCAGCCGCATCTATCATAGTACAGTTAAGAGTAAGCAAACCATAATAAAATGTTTGAACGACTAACCCAAGTGGTAACTCGTGATGTGGGCATATTTGTAGTAGATCCTTGAAGCGTTCCCATGCCTCATATAGAGATTCCTGATCAAATTGAGCAAATGTTGTAATGTCTGCCCGCAGCTTCATGGTCTTGGAGGGAGGGAAGTATTTGATGAGAAAAGCTTTCGCCATGTCGTCCCACGTAGCGATCGAACCTACAGGCAAACAATTTAACCACGCTTTAGCTTTATCACGTAAGGAGAAGGGAAATAAACGCAACCTAACAGCATCATCAGAAACTCCATTGAATTTAAAAGTATCGCAAATTTCAAGAAAATCTGCGATGTGCGTGTTTTGGTCATCCATTGCAGTTCCTCCAAATTGGACCGTGTTCTGAATCATCTGGATTATGGCTGACTTGATTTCGAAGTGATTCGCCCGCACGATAGGCCTCACAATGCTAGGGCGTGCACCCTCCAAAGAAGGCTGGGCATACTCCAGCATTGGTATGCGACGCGGTATCTCAACTTGTCTATTGTCACGCTGTTCCTCTCCACGTTCTTGCTCGTGTCTTTCCATCAGTTCTTTAAGTCTTTGTTGTTGTCTTCGCCTTCGGAAAGTTCTTTCAATTTCAGGATCGAACTCAAGTTCCACGTCAAGTGACTTTGGCATGCACTGGAAAAAATATCTGTAATAAAATATGAAGTGTTATCTCAAGAGAAATAAAATAATGCTAAAGGAAATAACTAAAAATAAAATTGTAGATTAACAGTCCCCGGCAACGGCGCCAAAAACTTGATCGAGCAAAACTTGCACAGTAAAACCCCCAATAAAAATATGATTTTGTATGCTCAAAATTAATCCAAGTTCACGATGTTAAGTAATAATATAGTGTACAAGAGTACGAGTATCGTTCCACTGAAGACTGTGTTTAACAATTATTATTTTCAGTTATTTAACATTTAGCAACGAAAATTGAGTTGTGTGATTATTCCTACTATACTCAAATAAATATGCAATTAAAATGATTCAAAAAGTAATGAATGAGAATTTAATCTAAAATGTTGAGTTAAAATTCAATGAGAAATGGATTTGTTGGGAATCTCGGTTCACCTACCCCTCGTTTATTAATCAATTCGTTCGATCGTGATCTACGCTTCAGACAAGATTTCCTAATCTATTGAACATACTCTCTCGAGCTATGCCAAACTAATTCTACTCAATGAAGTAATTAAATGTCTCTAATTATTTATCGCGAGCAAATCGCATTTCGATCTATGAAATCCCCTAATTTTCGACCCTAAGGACTATGACTATCGGCACGTATCCAATTTCATATATCTATGTAAATTGTAGATCAGCGGATTATACTACTCGATCCTATCACTCGTTATTCTCTCGAACTCACTCGTGATATGAAAACGTCGTTAAAGTTAGCTACGCTTTAATGACACGATAAAACAGTAGTAAAATCAAGAATAACGCACAATCGAAATATAAATTAATTCAAATCAACGTTCGGGGTAGGATCCCATTAAATCCCAACAAATATTAAAGTTTAGCTACTAGAATTCATGATCAAAATAAACAAAACAAAGTTTAAACGATGAAAACAAAATTAGAAATACTAGGCGAGACGAAATCTGCGAAGAACGATGCTCGGAAAACTTCAAATCTTCGATCCAAGTGCAAAGTCCTCTTCAAAAACTTGTGGCGGCTGCAGCATAAAGTCAGAATATCCCTGAATGTCGACCCATCAACCTTACCATAGCATTCTTCTTCCCAAATAAGGTAAGGAATCGCACACTATCTTTCGAAAAATAGGTGGCGCTCGGGCGGTAGAAAAGCACCGCTCGAGCGCCACACCTTCTGTAAAATCTCTTGGGATGAGTGGCATTCGCGCTCGGGCGGTAGAAAACTACCGCTCGAGCGCCGACTCTTCTGTATGTTTCCTCGGACTTTCACCTCCCGTGCTCGGGCGGTAGAAAACTACCGCTCGAGCGCCAGCTCTGCTGCACTTTATTTTCTTGACTTGGCACTTGGCTCCGATTTTAGTTCTTCCGGCCATATTTCCTGAAATTTCATCACACAATAGTGAGATATGATAAAATGTAAATGTTTACTCTAAAATGAACATAATGTGATTGAAATAAACGTATGCACAACGCAAAACACACACAGACTAATGCAATAAAACACGTAAAAACGACACATATCAGAAGCACTAATCCCATTAGTGGCTGTTGAGTGGATCAAAGCACTTGAGGCGATCTTCGACCATCTGAACTATGAAGAAATGGACAGAATCAGTTGTGCAGTTTTCATGTTAGTCAAAGCTGCACGCATTTGGTGGAATGCTACCAAGGTTGGTGTTGATGTTCCAGCATTGAAGTGGCAAGAGTTCACTGATCTTTTCTATGATAAGTACTTCCCAGATGCACTTAGAGCTAGGAAGGTGACTGAGTTCTTGGAGCTTCGACGGGGAGGTATGAATGTCGACGAGTACATTCTGAAGTTCGAGGAGGGCTGTCTGTTTGCCCCATATATTGCCTCCAATGACAAAGACAAAGGTGCTCATTTCATTAGAGGCCTTCGAGCAGAGATCAGAAGGGACATTAATATGTCGAAAGCGGTGACTTTCAAAGAGATTGTGTCTAAGGATTTGTTGGCCGAGCAAGTTGAGAAAGACATTGCAAGAGAGAGACAGGCGAGGCATCAGAACATTGCTCAGAGGGGTCAGGGTTCGAGTCAAAGAGGAAAGGATCATTTTAAAGGGAAAGGAAAGATGGAGCCAAGTCCTAAACCACCAGCAGTTCCATCTGATTCAGAGAAGCCGTTGTGTCCCAAGTGCAGCAAGCATCATCGGGGAGAGTGCAGATTTGGTACTCATACTTGTTATCGATATGGCACTGCAAGCCATATTGCCAAAAATTGTCTAAGAGGAGCGAGTACAGAGAAGGTGCAGGGACGCATCTTTACTATGACGAAGGAAGGTATAAACCATGATTCTTCTGTGATCTCTTGCAATATTTTAATTTCAGGCAGAGTAGCTACGACATTGATTGATACAGGTGCTACTCATTCTTTTATGTCTGAACTATTTTTTAGATCTTTGTGTATAGTTCCTTCTGTTATTCCCCTCCAGTTTAATGTTGTATTGCCTTCGGGGGATGTGTTGTGCCCGACATCTATTGTGTTTGCATGCTCTGTTCAAATTGATGAGCGAGTGGTATTTGCCGATTTGATTGTTATTCCGATGGTTGCGTTTGATATTATACTTGGCATGGACTGGCTATCAACCTATCGTGCAGTGATTGATTGCGTTGCCAAGACTGTGAAATTTGCAGATGATGGCAATAAGGAAGGTATGCTCTCCAGTGCAGGTACTTCGCTGGTCCTTCCTTTTATTTCGTGTCTTGAGGCTAAGAAGTTGTTGTGTAGAGGTTGTGATGGGTTTTTGGCTTCGATTGTTGATATGGATAGAATGGTTAAGTTGAATATTGATGATATTGATGCGGTGAGAGATTTTCCTGATGTTTTTGAGGATGATGTTCCGGGTTTACCGCCGGACAGAGATGTAGATTTTGTGATTGATCTAGTTCCAGGTACGGTTCCTATTTCTAAGGCTCCGTATAGAATGGCCCTTACAGAGATGAAAGAGTTGAAGACGCAGTTGCAAGATCTATTGGATAAGGGTTTTATTCGGCCGAGTTCTTCGCCTTGGGGAGCTCCAGTTCTTTTTGTCAAAAAGAAAGACGGGTCGTTGCGATTGTGCATTGATTATAGAGAGATCAACAAAGTGACTATCAAGAATAAGTATCCGTTGCCACGGATAGATGACCTTTTTGACCAATTACATGGGGCTACAGTATTTTCAAAGATTGATCTGCGATCTGGATATTATCAGTTGAAAGTTAGGGAGTCTGATATCTCTAAGACGGCGTTTCGGACCAGGTATGGTCACTATGAATTTCTTGTGATGTCGTTTGGTCTGTCTAATGCTCCTTCAGTCTTCATGGATCTTATGAACCGAGTGTTCAAGCCGTATTTGGATAGCTTTGTCATTGTTTTCATCGATGACATATTGATTTATTCCAAGACCAGAGAGCTTCATTCAGAGCACCTCAGAGTTGTTCTTCAGTTGTTGAGAGAGAAGAGATTATATGCTAAGTTGAAGAAATGTGAGTTCTGGTTGGTGCAGATTTCTTTCTTAGGCCATGTTGCCTTGAAGGATGGTATAGCTGTTGATCCTATGAAAATCGAGGCGATTCAGAAATGGCCTAGTCCTACCATTGTATCAGAGGTACGCAGTTTTCTTGGTTTGGCGGGTTATTATCGTCTTTTCATTTCATATTTCTCCAAGATTGCCCTGCCGTTAACCAATCTGACAAGGAAGACTGTGAAGTTTGAGTGGTCCAATGAATGCCAAAGTGGATTTCAAGAGTTGAAAGATAAGTTGACGACAGCTCCGGTACTTGCATTGCCGAGTGGTTCAGAGGACTTTGTTGTTTATATTGATGCATCGAAGAAGGGCCTCGGTTCAGTGTTGATGCAACGTGGTAAAGTTATAGCCTATGCTTCTCTCCAGTTTAAAGACTATGAGAAGAATTATCCTACGCATGATATGGAGCTGGCAGCTGTGGTTTTTGCCTTGAAAATCTGGAGACATTATTTGTATGGCGAAAAGTGTGAAATTTTCACGGACCACAAGAGTTTGAAGTATTTTTTTTCTCAGAAAGAGCTCAATATGCGACAGAGACGGTGGTTAGAGCTTGTCAAAGATTATGATGTTACGATCAGTTACCACCCAGGGAAAGCGAATGTTGTGGCAGATGCATTGAGCCGTAAGTCGAGTTCTTCTTTGAGTTCTTTGATTCAGAAGCCATTGTTGTTGGACTTGCAGCGAGAGGAGATAGCTTTAGTAGTACTGGGAACCATTGCTCGCTTTTCAGCTTTGGTCATTCGGGCTACATTGACGGACATGATCCGTAGAGAGCAGGATATTGATTCACAGTTGATAGAATTGAGAGCTAGAGCAGAGGAGAGAGGTAATTCAGAGTTTGGGATGAATGGAGATGGTTTGGTGACTTTCAGAGGCCGTATTTGCATTCCCGTTGGTGATGATATTCGTAGAGACGTCTTGACAGAGGCACATACCGTGCCATATTCGATACATCCAGGTAGCACTAAGATGTATCAGGATCTTCGTAGACTTTACTGGTGGCCAGGTATGAAGAAAGATATTTCCATTTTTATTTCTCAGTGCCTAACTTGTCAGCAGGTGAAGATTGAACACCAGAGACCTGCTAGGACATTGCTGTCATTGCCGATTCCTCAATGGAAATGGGAGCACATTACGATGGAATTCGTGACTGGTCTTCCTAGAATGCAGAAAGGTTTTAACTCTATTTGGGTTATTGTTGATCGGTTGACCAAGTCATCGCACTTTCTTCCAGTCAAGACGACGTATTCCATGAACCAGTATGCCGAAGAATACATAGCAGATATTGTTAGACTTCATGGTGTACCTGTGTCGATTGTGTCTGATCGTGACCCTAGATATACATCAGAATTTTGGAAGAGTTTACACAGAGCTATGGGTACACGGCTAGCATTTAGTACATCATATCATCCACAGAGAGACGGTCAATCAGAGAGAGTTATTCAGATTCTAGAGGATATGTTCAGAGCTTGTACTATTGATTATCCTGGTAGCTGGGATTCCAAATTGCCTCTTGTTGAGTTCACGTACAATAATAGCTACCAAGCGACGATTGGCATGGCACCGTATGAAGCACTTTATGGCAGGAACTGTAGATCTCCCTTGTATTGGGATGAGATTGGTGAGAGAAAGATGTTGGGTCCAGAGTTGGTCCAACAGACAGCTGATGTTGTTGCTGTTATTCGAGAGCGAATGAAGACAGCACAGTCGAGACAGAAGAGCTATGCTGATGTGCGTCGTAGACCGATGCAGTTTGAGGTTGGCGACCATGTGTTCTTGAAGATAGCACCTCTTAAGGGTGTGATGCGGTTTGGCAAGAAGGGAAAGTTGAGTCCGAGATTTATTGGCCCATTTGAGATCTTGGACAGAGTCGGTGACCGAGCTTACAGGTTAGCCCTACCGCCAGATCTTGACAGAGTTCACAATGTTTTTCACGTCTCTATGCTCAGGAAGTATATTGCGAATCCTTCCCACGTTCTTCGCCACGAGCCATTGGATTTGATGCTGAATTTGACGTACCAAGAGATTCCAGTCCAGATTCTGGATCGCAAAGTTAAAGTGTTGAGAAACAAAGAGATCGGCATTGTTAAAGTCCTTTGGAGGAATCGTTTGATTGAAGAAGCCACGTGGGAACCAGATGATGAGATGAAAGAGAAGTATCCTGAGTTGTTTTCACAGTGACGTCAATTTCGAGGACGAAATTCCCTAAAGGAGGGGAGATTGTAATATCCAAGCCTGGTGTATGGTACAGTGTAATATTTCATAAGTTTATTGACTACTTGGTCAAGTTTAAGTATAGTTTGGATGTTAAGAGTTTCGATTTTTGATTTTAGTATGGTTGGTTATAGATGATGTGTAGTGCTATTGTAGCGGCGTTACGATTTAATTCATGATAAATGATATATTGATCCAAATAAGGTGAGGCCAATTGGAGTGGTTAGATAAGACATAAGCTATAACTTTGTTGTTTTGGGTTTTGTTCAAATAATTGTGGAAGATAAGCCAAAAGTGCCCCGAAGTGTGTCGTGTGTTTCGACGTTCCTCCAGTGACACGTGTTGGGAGAATGGGCATAACTCTTTACTCCTACCTTCAAATGACCTGAAATTTTGAGGGATATAAGATAAGACATAGGGCTACAACTTTGTAGTTTACCACGTTTCCAAATTATGAAGGGAAGAGGCGTTTCAGAAGCGATCTTTGAAGTGGCAGTGCGCAGAGTGCGCGCCCGGGCGGGAATTGATGTGCGCCCGGGCGGCCCTTGTTCGAAAATAATGTATTTTTGCCGAGAGTTCCGCACCCGGGCGGAAAAATATGTCCGCCCGGGCGGCCAGCGATTTTTAAAAAGCGTGTTTTTGGAGTTTTAAGTGCTTATATACAAGTGTTGCTCTATTTTCTCTCATTTCTTCCCCCATTCTCGATTCTTCTCTCAAGGGGTGAGCTAGGGTTCCATTTTCTTTCTTTTGTTCTTTTGATTCAAGCCTCTTGTTGGATGATTGGAGTGAGAGCAAGGTTATTTTGGGTTCAAGGAAGCTAAGGTAAGCTTTTGGTTTAGTTTATTCTTGGTTTTGGAGTTGGGAGAAATCATGAGTTTGGTAATGTGTTGATTTTATGGATTAATTGATATGGGTTTATGATTATTTACTTGTTGATGGTTCAATACATGGTTTACTGTTGTAGGATTGCTATCAAGAGATTAGATACAAGGTTCCAACAATACATGGTTTATTGTTGTAGGATTGCTCGTTTTTCAATGGTTTTAATGTGCTATTCCCTTCATTTGATTAATGTTATGTATTGATACACTATGTTGTATATTATGGAGGCATTATATGTCTCAATTGTAAAAATGGAATACAAGAGAAAAGAGTATTCAAAGTGATTGATAAAATTCCCAAGAGAGAGTTCAAATGTTTTATGGATTAATAGATACATAGTCAGAGATTGCATGCAATTAGTTGATCAACGACCATAGGCTTATATCCCTCAGAGTTATCGATTTATATCGATGGGATATAGGTACAGAGACAGAGATACTATTTAGATATCAATGTTAGAAAGTTTTACCTATCAACCTCTTGAGGTTGATGAATGGCTCAAACTTTGTTGTAAACAACAAAGCTCTTCAAGGTAGGCAAGTCTACAAGCTCCTCCTCCCTTTCCTTCAAAATAAGGCCCACCACTAACTAGGTAAACCCCCTCAAATTTTGCACTAGAAAAATTTGAGGATTTATCAAAGAGAAGACTTTTTATTCTCCAACACTTTGAAGAACAAAGTTGAAAGAAAAACTTGAGAGAAAAGGAGAGTAGGTTTCGGCCAAGGGGGTTCCAAAAATGGGAGTGAATGACTTGTCTAGGTTGTGGGAAAAGTGAAAAGGTTGTCTAGCATGCCATGCATTTTTTTATTCAAAAATAATCCACACCTCGTCACCTCCCAAGCATGCAAACCCTAATGGGCTTGTAACCTTTACAAGGCCCATGGACTTTTTAATTGTCTTAAACATTTTGAGCCCAATTAGACTTTACTTGATTTTACTCAAGCCCACTAGTTAAATAATTATTTCCAATTGGGCTCTACAAGACCCAATGATATTTAATTAATTCAACACTTGAATTAATTTAATTATTTGGACTCAACTAGGTCCACTAGTGTTTAATTAATTCAACACTTGAATTAATTTAATTTAGTCCACAATAATGTCTATGAAAATCACAATTTTCAAATACATTATTCACTTGGCCAAATTTTAATCTAGGAACACTTCCATAAATTAAAATTTATATTTCTCTCATAGAAGTCATACTTCTATTTTTCTTTACGCTTATAAACACATTTATAAGCCGTTCAACACATTGAACTATTTTACTTCTCATCGGGATTTACAAATCTAGTACTTGTGTGGCCCTCAATGGTTCATTGATACGACTAGCCGTGGGTTCACATCTCCATGTGATTCGGACTAAACATGTCCTTATTCGAGCATATCCCAATTGCTCCATTCTTACTTATCAACTCCTTGATAATAAGAACGTCAAACCTCAAGTCTGATAGTACCCAACCAATCATGTTAAACGCCTAGCAGCATCGCTTACATGATTCCCTAGGTATCAAATGATAGTGCCTGCAAGAACCATTCAATTATGGTTAGCGTACAGTACGGTCCCTTCAACTCATATATCCCGACCGATTCGACAACTATTGGTTTATCGAGAGTTCTCAATGAATCGATACTATGTGTCATGTCGGAGTTGCATCGATGGTGTAATCTATGAAACCCCTTTCATAATTACAACCATACTCTGATTAGAGATTTCAAACTACACGCACATGAAAACACATAGGATATCCATACCCGTAGGTAAGCGGTGAATCCCCGACTACAATGCATCGACTCCTATATGTTTCGCCGTAACACCCAACCTTGCCACCTGATGACCCCATAAGAGTCGGTAAACAAGTCAAAGTGAAACGCTAGCACATAGAGTCTCAATGTTGTCCCGGGTCATAAGGACTAATGGTGTACAACCATAAACTAGGACTTTTTCACTCGATAAGTGAGAACCACTTGGAATGTCCTTTATAGAGGGTTGTTCAGTGCACTCTACCAGGAGCACCTATCTGCATGCTCGGACATCACAATGTCCCTTACCAATGAAACATGGTACTCACATCGCATATACTAGTCTCTAACTCGAGCGGCCTATATCCTTCTTAGTGGCGGCTGAATCGACTAGGAACCGTTTAGAATATATAGTATTCCAAATATGAGTTTCATGATACTCATCATATGAGCATCTCATATTCTTTCTACTATTTGTATATTCAAGGACTTTATCTATGCAACTAGCATGGGTAAACAGATAAAGATGCGCCAATATAATAAATTCAAATATTATTAAAATAAAGATCGTTTATACATAGAGTTTCATCGTGAACACTCGGCCAACACTTGGCTCGACGTGCACCTACTCTAACAATCTCCCACTTGCACTAGAGCCAACTACCCATATACTTCAAACCCATTGATTCGCGATGCTTCTCGAATGATGGTCCTGGTAAAGGCTTAGTTAGTGGATCAGCAACATTATCTGCGGAGCCGACTTTGTCGATCGACACTTCTCCTCGTTCCACAATCTCTCGGAGGATGTGGTACTTTCTCAATACATGTTTGGACTTCTGATGAGACCTTGGCTCCTTCGCCTGAGCTATGGCTCCCGTGTTGTCACACATCACCGGGATAGGAGCAACTCCATTAGGAATGACGCCCAACTCTTGGACGAAATTCCTAATCCAAACAGCCTCCTTTGCTGCAGCCGATGCAGCAATGTATTCTGCCTCAGTGGTGGAATCCGCAGTATTGTCTTGCTTGGAACTCTTCCAAGAGACAGCACCACCATTGAGCATGAATATGAATCCGGAGGTTGAATTCGAGTCATCGATATCGCTTTGGAAGCTAGAGTCGGTATAGCCTTCCAATTTCAGTTCTCCACCCCCATAGACCAAGAACAACTTATTGGTCCTTCTCAAATACTTGAGGATGTCTTTCACAGCTTTCCAGTGTGGAAGACCAGGGTTGGATTGATATCTACTCACTACACTTAGTGCAAATGCCACGTCAGTATGTGTAGATATCATCCCATACATGATACTACCAATAGCCAAAGCATACGGAATTCGTGTCATCGCCGCTATCTCTGCATCAGTCTTGGGAGACATAGACTTGGATAGGGACACGCCATGACACATTGGTAGATGTCCTCTCTTGGACTCATCCATCGAGAACCGCTTCACGATGGTATCAATGTATGTGGACTGGGTAAGACCAAGCAATCTTCTTGATCTATCTCTAAAGATCTGTATTCCCAATACAAATGATGCTTCACCCAAGTCCTGCATCGAGAACTTACTTTCTAACCATATCTTAGTTGATTGCAACATTCCTACATCATTCCCAATGAGTAGAATGTCATCAACATAAAGAACAAGGAATGTCACAGCACTCCCACTGACCTTCTTATACACACAGGGTTCCTCAGGATTCTTAGTAAAACCAAACTCTTTGATTGTACTATCGAATCTGAGGTTCCAACTTCTAGATGCCTGTTTAAGACCATAAATAGATCTTTGAAGTTTGCATACCATATGCTCACTTCCAATAGATGTAAACCCTTCAGGTTGAGACATGTAAATCTCTTCCTTAATATCCCCATTAAGGAAGGCAGTCTTGACATCCATCTGCCATATCTCATAGTCATACCATGCAGCTATGGCTAGCAAAATAGTCATGGACTTGAACATTGCAATTGGAGAAAAGGTTTCCTCATAGTCAACACCTTGCCTTTGAATATACCCTTTTGCTACCAATCGCGCCTAGGTCAATACCTTCCCATCCGCCCCAAGTTTCCTCTTGTAAATCCATTTACACCCTATGGGAACAGTTCCCTCAGGTGGATCCACAAGATTCCACACTTGGTTCGAATGCATGGAACTCATATCAGATTCCATTGCTTCAAGCCATTTGGATGAATCGGCATCAGATAATGCTTCCTTGAAGGTCCTTGGATCACATCCAAGGTTAGGCTCATCATGGCCCTCTTCAAGAAGCAGACCATACCTCATAGGTGGTCTCGAGACTCTCTCGGATCTTCTAGGAGCTTGTATCTCCTCACTTGGCTCTTCGGGTGTGGGTTCTACAATTGTGGGTGTCTCTCGAACCTCTTCGAGTTCTATCATCTCGCCTTTTCTATCTAATAGAAATTCCTTTTCCAAAAAGGTTGCATTCCTAGAAACAAACACCTTTGTTTCTTGGGGATGATAGAAATAATATTCAACGGAATTCCTTGGATATCCCACAAAGTAGCATAAAATGGATCGACTATCCAATTTATCTCCCACTACCTGCTTCACATAAGCAGGGCACCCCCATATTCTAAGATAAGAATACTTGGGAGGCTTGCCCATCCATATCTCATATGGAGTCTTGTCAACTGCCTTTGTATGGATTGTTCAACAACAGTGCCGCTGTTTCAAGCGCATATCCCCAAAAGGATGGCGGCAACTCCGTGAACCCCATCATAGACCGAACCATGTCCATCAAAGTCGGTTACGACGCTCCGAAACACCATTCAACTGCGGTGTAGCGGGCGGAGTCCACTGCGAGAGAATCCCATTCTCCCTAAGATACTCTTGGAACTCGGCACTCAAGTAAATTTTAAAGTAAAAGTCCAAACTTATATCTTATTAATATTTTAAATAGTCATAACATTTATCTGTTTTACTTTTCATTACAAATCTGACAATGTCATCAATTCGCAACCCGCTTTCCGCTATTCTCGAAAACACGTTCTAACCGGACCTAACTATATCACTGGCTAAGAAATCTAAAGATCGTTGAACTCAGAGAAAATTGCATACACTGACTGAGTCGCCCCCTGCGAGGCTCCGACTAGCTGCACTCCGGAGGAATTGCAGACTACAAGGATGGGTGTGACCATGATTGAAGCGAGGTTTTATATGTAGGCTTCGATGAACGATGAGCTGCAGAGGCAGTCGAGGATGCAAAGAATGCTGCTGACATTCTTGCACCTCAAGGAGCTCTTTGGTGAGCAGACTCGGCCTCTAAGGCATGCCACAGTCAAGGAGCTCATCACTTACAATGCGAGATGGGGCTTCGGTCCATGGACATGGCCTAAAGTTGATTGGGCTCGTGGACAAGCTCGTGGGCATGGATCTGATCTTGCCTTCGGAGTTGACCACGGATGTGTGCTGCTGCGTTGCCTAGCTCGTAGGATCCTTTTATCGTAAACTTTAATATGAACAAGCTTGAGCCAAGCCTTGAAGAGTTGGTGAACATGCTTGTGACTTTTGAGTCCACTATCAAAAAGGAGAAGCGGTCTATGTGGGTTCTTCATCTGGCACAAAGAATGATCCACATGAGAGGGAAAGAAGCGTTCTTTCCAACGTCCCAAGAAGAGCGTGCCCTTGAAGAGGCAAACTCCGGGTCCCGTTGTGGCAACCGCGCCAACCAAGGCTGAGAAGACAGTTGATATCTGTCATCACTGCAGAAGCCTGGACATTGGAGGCGTAACTGCAGGGACTATCTTGCCCAGAAGGGTTCTGGCAAAGTATGTTCTCATTGAAGTAAATATCCCATTAACTCTACCTTGGGATGGATACGGCTGTGGCTCGATCTCTGTAATGATTTGCAGGTATGGAAAAAGTAGGAAGCTTAGGGAAGGTGAGACCTTCTCGAGGATGGGCAATGGAGAAGGGTTGCTCAAGGCTGTGGGAGATGTTTTTTTTACATTGAACAATGATTTTAAGTTTGTTTTGAGAGATGTTTTGTTCGTACCAGACTTGATTAAAAACATTATTTCCTTCTATGCTTGATATTGATGGATTTTCTTGTTATTTAGCAAAGGTGTTTGCAATATTTACAAGAATGAATGTTTAGTTGGTACCGGGAGAACTTCAAAACAATCTCTACACCTTAAAATTGAAAGATATTCCACTAACAATTCCAAGCAATAAAAACAACAAATAAGCGCAAACAAGATACTCTTAATTCGGCACAATTATGGCATGCTCGATTAGGACATATTTCCTTAAGAAGGATGAACAAGCTAGTGGGAGTTGGCATGTTGTATATGTCGATATTAATGCTCTCACGACTTGTGAATCCTGTCTAAAAGGAAAGATGACCAAAATTCCCTTTAAGGGCCATGCGGAGCGAGCCAAAGGGTTGTTGGATTTGATCCATACCGATGTGTGCGGTCCGCTTAGCATCACCACTACAGGGACATGCCTACTTCATCACCTTTACCGATGATTTCGAGGTATGGGTAGTGTATTTGATGAAATACAAGTCTGAAGCCTTTGAAAGGTTCAAAGAATCAGAAGTAAGTAGAGAAGCAATTGGGACGAAGCATCAAGGACTTCGATCGTATCGAGGGGTTAGTA
>NC_133112.1:30521058-30521206 GCF_022965805.1 Primulina eburnea
GGATCCGCCCTTGTTTAGTGAACGGAGAAAAAAGTTATCCTCGATTGACAGAGAAAGCCAGTTCTTATCCCTAGCTAGAGTAAGAAAGCATCTTTATGTTGATTAAGAAGGAATCTAACTTGGTGGGAAACTCTGAAAGGAAAGAGGG
>NC_133112.1:30521871-30522460 GCF_022965805.1 Primulina eburnea
AAGGGCGCCCTTTTCTATTATTTTGATAAGGCCTTCCTTGTTGACGAAAACCAACCCGCCAAAGAAAGAAATGGGGCAGCCCCCCGGAACTATGCCTATAACCCGCCCAACCAGATCAAACTCATTCAAGAGATCGAGAAGGTTGGGAACATTAAACTACTTGGATTGGCCACTTAATATAGGAACCAATGCCTCATAATCAAAGCGCGCGTATTGAAAGGCTGGAAAGCGGACTTCGAAGCAGATAGGTCAAAAAGCAAGAGCAATTCTACGTTTCCCCAGCTAACAACTTTACTGCAGAAGTCCTTTCTACTCCTATCCCTCCGGTAGGAAAAAGAATTGGAATGAAAGATTTATTAATTATTAAATGAAAAGAGCGGTGGAGAAGCCCCCCAGAGACATAAGAACCAGCTCATCCATCCTCAGGCTCCACATAAATAGAAAAAGGATGATCAGGCAATCCAGGCGGCTCCACAAAAGCAAAGAACTTGTCTCGGAGAGGATCGTCTTTCTTCAAAACTACGATTCGAAACGGATAGAAAGTATAGGTTCCTGCTAAGACGGCTTTTTGAATCTCCAATACTTCGGT